>NC_133422.1:58022916-58325833 GCF_049350105.2 Macaca mulatta
ATAAATCCTTTTATATCACAGAAGATAATTCCAGAGACATACTGTACAAAGTCATTATGGATTGCCAATCACAAGTCTTAACCGCTACCTATAAAAAAAATCTAGAATTTATTTGCCACATGCTATATTCTTCTATAATAAATTCAAAATAAGATGTGGTTTGGGCCATCATGACTAGCCATGTCTTTATTAAACAAGCCCTAGAAATATCACATATGTGGAGACCAATATGACATGGTGGGATTATACCTCTTATGGGGATGTATCTGTATCTAGGGAAGAGGGTTATTGAGATACAACTCTCACTAGAATTGCTCGTGTTCCTTTAGAAAGAAGGCATTTAGAAACAGCATAAGAATTATATATTGAGACTATCTCCCTTACCAGAGACATTCCAGGACACTAAATCCTCCCCTCTCATCCCAGAGAAGATTTGCATACATTCCAGGGTAAATAGATATCTCCGATCTCTGCTTCCAATCTTTAACTTCTACTCATATAGCCTTCTGTTTTGTGTAAATCTCAAGTCTTCCTCTTCCGTTCTTGTATTAGCATACACTATTGGATTTAGGACTCACCCAGATAATCCAGGATGATCTCATCTTGAGACTCTTAACTCAATTACCTCTGCAAAAATCCTTTTTTAAAATAGATCACAATGACAAGATCTGGGCAGACATATATTTGAGCAGGTCGCCACTCAATTTTTTTTTTCTTTCATTGATGTCCAAAAACATTGGCATCAGTGAAAGGAAAACATGAATTTGGAATATACTAAGCGTTGCTGTAGAATTTTTAAGAGGTTATAGAAATTCTTTAATGTACTTTCATATCACCACTCTAAAACTGATAACTACGTCTTTTTAAATCTTTACACTAAAGGCGTCTATTCCCTTTTAATCCACTCGGGAGAAAAATGGCAACATACTTCCAAATAGTTTGAGTTAAATACCATTTATTGATAAACATATACCTTGAAACACATTACAAGTGATTATTTTTCATCTTCTCACCTATGTAGTCACCTACATCTGCAACCATATTCATTTAGCCAGCCTTTACCGATAACTTTTAATGTCTTTCCTATACTTATTACAATGTGACACACAAAAGAAAGGCAGGACTACAGATTCAGTCTTTAAAAACTTACAGTACTGTTGGGGAAAAAAGAGACATACACACTAGCCAACAAAGAAATAATGACAAAGTGAAATCCACTGAAATAGAGGAGAAAATTCTGTCTTCATGATGGCCTGTAGTTTTCTTGAAGGCAAAATATGTATTTCTTCAGCTGCCTTTATTCTTTTTCCTTTTAGATTACATTTTTTATTGCCAACCTTGTCTTCTTGTCCAGCCATTTATATTCACAGCATGAAGTTAGTGAAAACAATCGGTATCTCTATTTATTTTATTTTATTTTATTTTATTTTATTTTATTTTATTTTATTTTATTTTTTTGAGATGGAGTCTCGCTCTGTCGCCCAGGCTGGAGTGCAGTGGCCGGATCTCAGCTCACTGCAAGCTCCGCCTCCTGGGTTCACGCCATTCTCCTGCCTCAGCCTCCCGAGTAGCTGGGATTACAGGCGCCCGCCACCACGCCCGGCTAGGTTTTTGTATTTTTTTTAGTAGAGACGGGGTTTCACCGTGTTAGCCAGGATGGTCTCGATCTCCTGACCTCGTGATCCGCCCGTCTCGGCCTCCCAAAGTGCTGGGATTACAGGCTTGAGCCACCGCGCCCGGCCTTATTTTATTTTTGTATGAACAACTGCATAAGTCTCGGGACAAGAAAAACCAATAATAGTTTAGCTCTTATTTTTTTCTTAAAATTTTCTTGAAAATTATATTCTATTTTCATATTTTTACTAAATGTCATTACTACACCATAACTGTGTATAAAATCCTGTGAGAAATATCAGTAATGCACAAGGTTCAGTTTATTTTATAATAAAATAAATACTCTGTCAATTAAATACCATGTAATACAGTTTTGAAATTTCCCTTTTTCTAATTAAGAAGCCCAGCTTTGAACAGCTATTGCCATATTTAAAATTTATCCTTTTTTTAATTTTCTTTATCGGAATTCACATTTTTTTTTTCTAAATTCGTTGTAAAACCAAGTAGTAAAGTCATAAATATAAATAGGCCTAAATTTTTTGGAACTGTCATGCTTCACTGAATCTCTAATTTTCTAAATTTATAGGAAAGACACTTATATTTGCCAAATTCAAATATAGTATTTCAGAAAAAATGCAATCTTCACCTTCACCCTTTGATAGATACCCACTTTATCACTCTTCAGTGAGTACCATATTATAGAGTCTTTTTCTTTAACCTAATGAAATGTATAAATGAAGGTATTAGGATTATTGTTAAATTACCCCTTGTACATAAAGTAAATACACTTTATCTTTTAATTTGCCAGCTGATCCTAGTGCATTAATACAAATGTCACTTGTATTCAGAGAAATCCATTTAACATTGATACAGAGATTACTTATAAAATACAGGTAAATAAAAAATAGTTCAAAAGAAAGTTATTTGGATTCAAAGGAATCCTTCAATTATTTAGAGAAAAATGTTAACTTATTGTTATTTTAAGTTTATTATATTTAGGATTGAAAATTTGATGAAATAATGTTTTGCATTTACAAATAAAGGGGGTTAAATGTAAAGCAAAAATATGTCACACTAGATAAATGAGGTTGAACCTAATGAGCTTCTTACAAAATGTAAGAAATTTACAGCCAATAGTATTATTAAGGACTTCCCATGTGCCAAAACTGGGTTCAGTTATTTGCTTTATTGTCTCTTTAAATAACATAAAACAAATAATATTAATTTTGGAAGTGAGAAAACTTAAGCTTAGGAAAAAAAAAAAAAGTAGCTTTACCGATCAAGATAACACGGCTTTTGGATGAATCAGTTAGGGCCAGATTCTCAGGTATACGCTATCACTCATTAAAGAAAGCTCCAATTCATGCTCCTGCGTTTCTCCCTAGCCAGTTTGGAGTAGAAGTGGGCAAGCAGCTGAGATTACTTTATTCAATGTGCCAGTAAGAATTACCAGGAAATCTGACTGTGCAGCACAATTCAACAGCTGGAAACTTTCAGTGCAGTTGCCATTGTCATTCTAGATATGTATACAGTCCCATAAGTTGGGCTTAGGTTTCATTTTGAGCTGTCTTCAATATTTATCGATAATTCTGTAGCATCATTCAAATAAAGGAAAACTCCACCTTGCCTAGTCAAACTCACATTACCTGCTTTTTGAAAAAAGGAGAGAAATTCTTCTTTCTCTTCTGACATTTGTCAGAATATGTGTGTGTGTGTGTGTGTGTGTGTGTATTTATATATATATATATATATATATATATATATATATATATAAAGAAACTTCTTTTTCTTTTTCCTGTGTTGTTAAATGTGGTTTGTGCACATAGTAGAAGGAGGGTATACATTTCATGTTGCATTTGTGCCTAATTTACCAGCTACTATATTAATAACCATTATTAAAACACTTTTTTGAACATATTGCTTGTTTTTATAAATTAACTTACATTACATGATTAAAAAATGAATTATCTTAATGTTGTTTGACCTTGTAGGATACCACTTTTTGCTGTTCCTTGACCGTAGGTAATGAATGACTGCAAAACATAAACATATATATTTATGCAAAAAATTACAAAAGTTAACAATCACAATTTAATATTTTTAGCCAATAATATCTGTAGATATTATCTGTAGATATGTAGATAAAATCTTTATTTAAATTATTTAAATCTTCTCCCTTTATCTTAATTTCTGGTTTTCTATAACCATTTGGACTAGAGAAATCATATACATGCTGTCATAAAAATTATAAAACTCCATTATACAATCTTATGTAAATTTATCTTAGAATTATATTGATGTAGCTCATTTTACAAAATGACTATAGAATCACGCTTGTGTTAGAAAACTATAATATTAAAAAAGGTTTTGAGTTCTATCTTAAAAAATAACAAAATAGGAAAAGAAAGAATAAAAAGGTGGTATAATGAGAAAATTATAAGCTATCCAAAATAAACCTGTATGACAAGTCAGTGGTGTATCTGCTCTATCACGAGGAAAGTATTCTGTAAAGATCCTCATGGGTTTTCTAAATAATTGAGAGTTATAAAAAGAAAATACAATGATTTTTTTCTTACTATCTTTATTAAAAGAAAAAAATGTCTGCACAAAATAAGTAGACTACCAGTAGTTGATTTTGTTTGAGGTGTGTATGTGTGTGTGTGTGTGTGTGTCGGCGCGTGCCTGCATGTGCGTAGGTGTGTGTGGCCTCGATTTTAAAAGAACATTTAATAAAAGTCTTAAGTCTTTATTAAAAGTTTCTGATTGATAATACTTACAATCTGAAGAGCAGATAGGACTAAGGGCAAAGTCCTGAAGAGGTGCTTTTCTCATTTTTCCCTATTTAATTTTTAATGTTTCAGTGTTTTCAATTCTCCATGAGGGAGTCAATTCATGAATTTCCATTATTTGAAGGATACTCTTAGCTATGAGAGGGAGTGGATCACCTGAGGTCAGGCGTTTGAGACCATCCTGGCCAACATGGTGAAATTCTGTCGCTAATAAAAATACAAAAGTTATCCTGTAGTGGAGGCGGAAACTTGTAATACCAGCTACTTGGGAGGCTGAGGCTGGTGAATCACTTGAACCCGGGAGGTAGAGGTTGCAGTGAGCTGAAAAGCTGAAATCGCACCACTGCACTCCAGCCTGGCCAACAAGAGTTAAATTCCATCTCAAAAAAAAAAAAAAAAAGAATGCAATAAGAAAATTCAAGTGCCCTTTCTTTCAAGCAGTTAACAGTCCAATGTAGAATCCATACAAGTAAATGGGTAATTTCTCACCCAGTTTACTTGGAAGCACTCCCTTACAGTCCTTTCTGCCTGTGATCCTATTATCATCTAATTAAACATGCCTGTTGCCTAATTTTTCTAAAACACAAATCTGACCAAGTTATAAGAAACTTTTTCCTCAGCATAAAGTCCAAACTTCAAAATTTGGCTTAAAATAACTTTTGTGTCTTAGCCTCTGATTATATTTCTACTTCAGCTCTTTTTTTTTTTTTTTTTTTTTTTTTTTTTTTTTGAGGCGGAGTCTCGCTCTGTCGCCCAGGCTGGAGTGCAGTGGCCGGATCTCAGCTCACTGCAAGCTCCGCCTCCCGGGTTCCTGCCATTCTCCTGCCTCAGCCTCCCGAGTAGCTGGGACTACAGGCGCCGCCACCACGCCCGGCTAATTTTTTTTTGTATTTTTAGTGGAGACGGGGTTTCACTGTGTTAGCCAGGATGGTCTCGATCTCCTGACCTCGTGATCCGCCCGTCTCGGCCTCCCAAAGTGCTGGGATTACAGGCTTGAGCCACCGCGCCCGGCCTCTACTTCAGCTCTTATTAAGAATTGAAACCTTTTTCTTTCCTCAAATTTGGAAAGTTATCTTTTATCTTTGAGATTACACCTTTAAAATTTCACTTAAGACATAATTTTTTAACACATAGCTATATATTATTTTTTCTTTAATTATTTAACACAAAACATTTTAGAATCTTTGAGTAAAACAAGAACAATTATATTGTATACTGTTGATATGGTATACAAATTACACTATAGCTGGTGCTATTTAAAAGCGTTCTCTGAAAACCAGCATCATTAGCATCAATTAGGAAATTATTAGAAATGCAAGTTAATGGGACCCACCCCAAACTACTGACTCGAAATTCCTGGATTTGGGCCAAACTTTCAAGGCTATTCTGATGACTACTTGGATTTAGATTACTTAGCCAAGGTCAGAACATACTTAAAGACAGAATAAATCTAAGGAGAAAAGTAATGCATGGCCTTATGTTCAAAAACTACAAAGAATTGCAAAGTAAGAGTGAAATATCAAAAATCCCAATTTTTAATAAAATGAATACAACTTTCTTGGCATGTTTATTGCATCACTATTTTTAAAAATATCATTTCAAACTGTGTAACATATCTGATAACCCAAATAAAATATAAGTATTTTGTACAGCACATTTAATCTCTATGGACCATGGTGATCTTACTAACTTGTAGAAGAAAGAATGAAAGACAGAATCTCCATATTTATGTATCTGATCATTTAAAATTCTGAAAAAAACATATTCTGTAAGAAATATTAAAAGTTGCAATGGGTCAAGGCCGGGAGCGGTTGCTCATGCCTGTAATCCCAGCACTTTGGGAGGCCGAGGGGGGCAGATCACAAGGTCAGGAGTTTGAGACCAGCCTGACCAACACGGTGAAACCCCGTCCCTACTAAAAAGACAAAAATTAGCTGGGTATGGTTTCTGTAATCCCAACTGCTGAGGGGGCTTAGGCGGGAGAATCACTTGAGCCTGGTAGGCAGAGGTTGCAGTGAGCCGAGATAGGGTCATTGCTCTCCAGCCTGGGTGACAGAGTGAGACTCTGTGTCAAAAAGAAAAAAAAAAGAAAAAAAAATTGCTATGGGTCTGATATATACGATTGCGTGAGGCCAGGAGTTAGAGACCAACCAACTGGGGCAAAATAGGAACACCCTGTTTCTTAAAATAAAAATGCCATATAGGAGATAAAAGGCATTTTGCTATAAAAGGCATAAAAATTTACATTGCAATTATTATGGTATTCTTAAAATTGAAAAGTTTAATGAAAGTTTTCCTTCATATTTTCTCCTTATTTGAAATAATTTTTGTCAGTGAACTATAGCAGTGACAACTTTATAAAGACACAAAAAAGACTAAAATAGTAAGAGTGACATATTCAACAATTTTTCATTAACAGATGTATCTTCATTAACTCTCATTATTGTTGGCTGAACTTATGCATGAAAATTCCAACGAACCACTTTAAAAATTGTTAAAGCCTTATTAAATTTTCTTGTGAAGCTTGAAAGTTAGTGTCGATAAAAGTAAAGTGGAGAGTGAAATAAAAATTCAATAGTAGAGTCTAGTTCATATTATTCTATGTAAAAATAAAGCTATTAAGCCATTAAAGACTAAACACCTAGTCATAGAAGATGATGCCTGGTATTGGCATCAGTTGCAAATATTGGCCAGGTTAAACAGGTAACTACAAAATTTCTATTCAAACATACAGTCAAAATTATAGCACTTCTACTGACCTACTCCAATTATATCCTGAAATTTTTGATTTAACACATTTAGAAGAATCTTTTGATAGAATAATAACATTTCTCGCCTTATAAAATAGTCTATAAAAATTACAAAATTGTTTGCTGAATGATGCCTGCTTGCTAATTTACATAATAGAAAACTGTCATCCCTATAAGAATGTTTGGAAATAATCTCAATATGATAAATGGCTTCTATGAATAACCAATAGCTGATATGGTACTTATTGGTGAAATACTGAATGTTTCTCCCTAAGATCTGGAACATGGATGCCCAATCCCATCCCTCCTTGTCAACAGCTTACTGAAAGTTTCCTAGATTGTACAAGGAAAATAAAGGAGAGGAATTCAGATTATAAATAAAAATAAAATTCAAAAGTAGTCAAATATTCTTCACAGTATACAGATGAAGAAATGCGTAGGGTGAGGTATGCAGGAAGAGATGTGGAGCTTTCATGCCCTCCTGGGCACACCATCCTTCAGGAGGCTCCACATGTTTAGCTCTCCAGAGCTCTTCAGAAGACTCTATCCAAGATTATGAACCAGAATTAGAAAGTCTTGTAAAGATTAGAGTCCTTCCTTGGGGCAGGTGAAAGAAGGGCAGGAGAAGGCCTGAAAGATTCTGTTTCTTGAGGCCTTCTCTTGAGGCCTGTCGTACCCATATTATAAAAAAAAAGATTGCAACAAGAGGTATGGGAGTTGTAAGCCAGGAACTAAGGATGAAAGTCTGCATATATATACCACACTCTCCAACCAGATAACTATATAATTGGCAGAGTTGATGTAAATTATTCACATGTTACTATTTATTAAAATGCATTCACTTGTGTACCTTTTACATGACAGTATTATTATCTGGAGAGCATACAAGTAAGAATAAAGATTTAAATGTTTATTTTCACAGAAATTTAGAATTATTTTCTGTATAAGTGTAATATCAAATATCAATAATTTGTGTTTTAGGATTTTATAGCACACATAAACTTTTTGCTTTATATTATACTATCTTCCTCATTCTCAGCTCCACCTTTGAACTGTGAAATTATGTTAGCAAGTTCTTTTCCTGGGCTTTCCAAAAGAAGTAGAAAGTTTCATATAATCATCTAAAGCACTTATTTAATAAAAGTAGAAACCACATTTTTTGATACTTTAATGCTTGTCTTTGTAATATATATTTCCAAGTAGACAAATATATTATGGATACTTGCTTTTATGTAGAGAGATAGGTTGAAGCCTCAATTTCGTTCATTCAGTATGGCAACATGGCATAAGCTGGGTATTTTTATAACTTAAATTTGTCCAAATAAATATTGTATTCATATGTAAGCATTAACGTCTAAGAGTGATAAAGATGCCTGCCTATTCTCACCCTTTCCCCTTTGTGTTCACAGCACTTTAATTGCCACAGAGGATTCAGAGGAGTTCTGTGTGTGCATAGACATTGACAGCTCTATAATGAAGATATGTTAATAATAAAATGACAAGGCTTTCAGGGCTGTATATATTATGAAAAGGTTAATGAGTAGTGCTACCCACAGCGCCCTGTTTAGCTGACTTTGAAATCTTATTGATGAGAAAACTTTTGAGTTTTTCTTCCCGACAAATATGTTGGCCGATGATTCTTATTAGCTTCACAAGGGAAGAATGCACACATTTATGTCTTTCTTTGTTCATCCAAATCACATTTGTCTGCTAGCACTGCCATAACCAAATACCATAGACAGGGTGGCTTAAACAAGAGAGCTTTATTTTCTTATAGTTTTTGAGGCTAGACATTATGAAATAAAGGTGCCAGCATGGTTAGGTCCTGGTGAGAACTCTGCATTGCAGAAAGTCAACTTTTGTGTTATTTGCTCACACGATTCACATGTGCATGGAAAGAGAGAAAGCTTTCTGGTGTCTCTTCTTACAAGGGCACCAGTCTCACCGTGGGGACCCCACCGTCGTGACTCATGTAACTCTAATTACTATCTAAATTATTCTCTCCAAATACCACTATGTTGGGAAGTAGAGCTTCAATATATGAACTTATTTAGGGGGCAGGAGTACAAGCATTCAGTCCATAGTGCAAATAATTTTTAAATTGTGGAAATAAGAATTATTATTTCAAAATATTTATATTTTCTAGTGGCTAACCTACTTGTTGTTAGATTTAAAAAAAAGAAAGAAAAAAAAAAAACCTTAGGGGCCAAGGAAAAGCTTCCCCCTTGCTCTCTGAAGGTTTGATGAAAAAGAGATCAACAGGACAAGTGGCACAGAAATGTGTTAACATGCACACTGGGCAGAAACGCAGAGTGTTTACCCCCACCACCTAATGGGATCTAGAAGTTTATAGACCATCTTGAGGTCACAGGAATAATGGGGTCTTAGAGTGTGGCAAAACAGCCTCTGCTGGGAGGGGGGAAAGTGGAGACCTGACCAGTAAAGGTGGTCTTGTTACATAGCTGAAACTTCACAAGTAGCAGCCCTCAGAGAGAATATGTAGTATACGTCTCTTTCAGACATTTAAAGGTGTCAGACTCTAGATTAATCTTTTCTAGATTAGGACAAGGGAGGTCCTCAGATAAAGCCTAGCTGCACCAATGCAGATTTTCTCAACAGATAGAAATCTTCCCCATAAAAGACTACTTTAAGGGGCTACTTATGTTTGCAGGCTCTCTGAATGGCCATCTCAAAATATGCTAAGGTGCATTTGGGGGTGATATATTCTGTTTTTTTGTTTGTTTGTTTTTCAAAAACTACGGCAGAATTTTTGCTGTTCTTGCTGTATTCTGTTGTATTTTTTCCCCTTATATAAAGGCTGAAAATCAATAATTAATAAAGATAATGTTCATAAAACAATAATAAAAATAAAAATTTGTATTCTTGGTCACAAGCAACAGAAATAGGCTCTGGCTATTTTAAGCAAAAGTTTTATGCATTGGATGTATATTGAGGGATCACAAATTGATTGTAGGCTGGAACTGCACAAAAATGAAACTATCAGAACACTTATCAACAGACAAGTGTTCCCAGAAAATTTCTAAAATTTCTAACCTCACTAAACATTGTTGCAATTGCCAATATCAACAAATTTAGACTACATTTTTATTCTTGAATCAAAATTTCTAGTTTCAAACTTTCAGATCTGAGAATTTGATTGATTTAGCTTTACCACTTCAAGCTTCTGATTTAGAAGCTAAGTTATTACTGTCCACAATATGGGATTGGAATCTATTGAGAAAGAAGTTGTTTTAAGTCAAATAGCAAAAGTGACAAGTGATCACTACATTTTATTACTTTTGCTGCTCAGAACCAAAAATCTCTCTTCCCATTTTTATATAGCTAAGTAATGTAACAATATATCTATCCTTATGAAGATATTATTTTACCTAACAAAAAAGCACACTAAATATTATCCATACTCATCTAGTTCTAATGAGAAGATCTTTGGGTAGCATTCTGAAGATTCATTGTTAAGAAATTAACATGTTTTAGCAGTTTAAATTTTACAAAAGTAAATGGAAAATACAGAGAGGTTTGTCTATACTCTGTCATCTCCA
Source organism: Macaca mulatta (assembly GCF_049350105.2). NCBI lineage: Eukaryota > Metazoa > Chordata > Mammalia > Primates > Cercopithecidae > Macaca > Macaca mulatta. The sequence continues at coordinate 58,033,630 of NC_133422.1, forward strand.
CGCCTCCCACACCCAGTTACCCTTATTATTAATATTTTGCATTAGAGTGGTATATTTGTTACAATTGATAAGTTGACATTGGTACAACATCATGAACTAAAGTAGATAGTAACATTATGACTCATTCTTTCTACAATATATTCTATGGGTTTTGACAAATGTATAGTATCAGTATCATATATAATAGTTTCACAGCCTTACAAATTCCCTGTGCTCCAATCATTCATCTCGCCCTGTTTCTCCCCAAATCCGTTAAAATCACTTATTGATTTTTGCTACTCCCACATTTTTGTCTTTTTCAGAAAGTGACACATTTGAAATCATACAGTATACAGCACTTTAAGATTGGTTTCTTTCACTTAGCAATATGAATTTAAACTTTCTTCATGCCTTCTCATGACATAATAGCTCACTTATTTTTATTGCTGAATAATATTCCATTGTATGGATGTACTACAATTTCTTATGCATTCCCATGTTGAAAGACATCTTGATTGCTTTCAAGTTTTGGCAATTATGAATAAAGTTGCTATAGATATTCAGGTTTATGTTTGTACATGTTTTCAACTCATTTGGTAAATACCAAGGAGCATGAATGCTAGTTCGTACAGTAAATGTTTAGTTTTGTAGGAAATTTCCAAATTGTTGTCCAAAGTGGCTGGACAATTTTGCATTCTTACCTGTAACAAAGAAGTATTCCTGTTGTTCTACATCCAGATCAGTGCTGGGTATTATCAGCGTTTTGGATTCTACCTTTTTTAATAAGTGTGTAGTGATATCCCATGGTTGTTTTAATTTACAATTCCCTAATGAAATTGTATTATCTTTTTATATGCTTATTTGAAGATTTGTTTTTATCATTTCACTTATAATTAAATTGTGCTAATCTGCAAATTATGAAGTCTATGTTAAAGTTGTCCATGATAAACATCGTATATATAATTATTCCAAAACCAGGAGGAAATATTAGAAAGCTGGAAACATAATTAACTCCACTATTTTTCTTCTAGCAACTTTTCATGTTTACATATCAACATTTATGGATTTCTTCTTCCATTGCCCATTATTCCCCCTGAGAAGTTTCTCAGATAGTTGGGATTCCTTACCCAGTGAGTAACTCAAACCCTTATTTTAATAGTTGTGTTTTTATTGTTATACTTTTTGAAGGATATATTATCTGTTGTGATATTTAGAACTAAAAATGGGAATATGAGGAAGGAAATGAGCCCTGGTGTTGCAGGACTTTTCCTTGGTTTAGCTAAGGACGGGGTTCTTGCCCATCCCATGGCCATGAAAATTTAAGCTCTCAGACAGCTTAAAGGGTGAGTAAAGCAGGATTTTATTTGGTGAAAAGAGAAAAAAACGGGGGAAACAGTGGCTCTCTAAGGCCAGAGTCCCTCCACTAGAGCTCTTCCCACTCGGCAGTTTGAATCCCAGATTCCACCCAGGAAGAGGGGCCAGGCTCCTCCCTGCTGCAAACATCATTAACTTCCCAAAGCTCTACCCCAGTCGGCAGGCTGATTGGAGTTTCTCCAGGGACCACCTCCCACCTGGCTGTCTCCTTTGCACCTCTAAAGAAGTACATCTAACTGCCCTTAGATTAAGGATAAGGGCCAAGACTTAGCTTAGCTCCTTCCTGCTGACAGAGGCTGCTGTTTTGTGGAAACGGCAGTCAGAGCTCCCTCAGAGGCCTATCTAAGGGTTTCCAGCAGATGAGGCCATTGCCAGAGGCTCCGATTGCATGACTATTTTGAATCTGATGGCCTGAAGGCAAGAACAGAAAAACAGGGTTATTAGAAAACATCTGTCAAAATGCAACAAAAGGAGAAGTAAGGACAGCTAAAAAATTCTGAGCTCTTTTACCAGTTTGCACAGGGAGCGGGACGCCAAATGCCCGATTGGCAAAAAGAAAACTTTACCCTTTTGCCGGCAGGTCGGGCTTCTGGGTTCCCTTCCCTGGAGCCCAGTCCTAAGTCAACCAGTTTAAGGTTTGGGAAATTAACTCTTCCCAGTTTGGAGGATGCATCTGAGGGAAGTATCCTGTAGTACAGAGACACAGTTGCCTGTCAGTGAAGAGAGAACTGAGGAAAAGAAAGGAAAAAGTAAGCATATTTTAAAGGAGTTCAAAGGGTTTAGGATGCATTCGAAAGGGCTACAGACTGAAGATGATGGCTACCCATCTAGAGAGAGGTAACCAAGTGTCCCTGGTTGTCTTCTCTTCCTAGCAGATACTGGGGTAGGTGAGAGAGAGGAGCAAGAGCATTCTCTTCCCCTCTTCTATCCTTGTATTCCCCAGTTTTGGCAACCTCAGCAGATGCCACCACAGGTGTCAAAGTGGCTTGCACCCATGAAGCAGGGATAGCTTATCTAATAAGAATTATTTGCTCTCACCTATGTCTCTTTCCCACCTACTGTCAGTGGCCTTCAAGTTTCCTAGACCTCATTTATGCCATGGATATTAATGTGACCTTTATCTATGAAACAGGAAGCTTGGGGTTGGCCTAATTGGTAGGAATCAGCCACACTGGCCTATGCTGTGCCTTTTAACCTCTGTTGCTGTCTGCCTCTGGATCCCTTGGATCCATTTTTCTTTCTAGGGCTTTGATCTGAAGCTTGGAATTGAGTATGGGACAAAAATGTACCTCAGGGGGGTTGCATGGACTCCTTATTATAATCCAAATGCTAAGGTGAAACTGTGGAACTGAGTCCTCCTCCAAAAAGGGAGAGGAAAGGATGTATTGTGACTACACCCAGATAAGTGGTGGCTATAGTCACGCTTGCTAGGATTTGGGTGCATGGTGCTTGGCTTTAGTTAGCTCCCTTGGTCTTACTTTCCCAACAGTAAGACTGTGAATGATAGGTATCCTATTTATTCCCATCACCTGGGCAGGATTTGCAGGATAATGGCTTGGAACCAGAATATTAATCCAGATTTTTACATTACCCATCTCTCATGTTTTTGTTGAGATGCAGCCACAGATTGCTGATTGGTTAACAGTAACAAGCAGGGTTACTCTAAAATGCAATACTCTAAAATGAAAAATTAAAGCAACGAATGAGTTTAGAACTTAATGACAGATACATGATAAGTTTTGAAACATAATTTCTCTCTCCCCAGTGCCCATTTTTGTCAAAAAAAATCATAGGACTGAATGGGTTGCAAAATAGACTTTAGTCTTACAGTTGGCCTGTTTTGCATAAAGTACAGCAAGAATAGTTATTTCTACATAAGCCTTTTATATTTGGCTTTGATGGAAGACTGTTCCACAAGGAATATCAAATAAGACCTTTTAAAGCCAAGCCCAACCACGGGTTTGTATCTTCAAACACCTGAGAGTTAGATGACTCCCTCCTCTCCTCTTAAGGTCCCAAGATAAACTTGGAGTCCTTAGGCCTGTTAGAAAGTGACATTCTTTACTAACCACAGGTCAGGAACCCTGTACAGGGACTGCATACATGACAGTGTGAGGCCAGGTTCTCCCATGGGGCTTTTATTGGCTCTGCAAGTTGAGATTGACTCCTTAAAAAAGCATATCCTTCCAGTCAAAGCCTTGGTAAAATCATCACTTTCTTCAATTGTGTTCTGCTGTGAAAGAAAAATGGATTCCTATTGCACTGATGCAAACAACCATATTGCCATGAGAATACTCATGGAATGCTAAATTTTAGAGGAACTAGGCAGAGAGAAACGAACATGCTCCAAATTTTGATCACAGGGAGTATATCTTACTCAGTTATTTCAGGCTGTGAATAGTTCAACATAAGTTTCCTTGACTCTGAAAAACAAAACAAGGATCAGCAATATTCCAAGCAAAAGTCAAAAAGATTTGCTTCAGCTTTCTGAGTTGAGTCCATTTAGTTAACTCTTGTTTTGCTTGATATTCATGAACATTTCTGCTCTTCATGAGTCCTGTACATTTTCCTTTATTACAATGTTACAATCTCTAAAGTTAACACAAATCTGTATTTGAGAGCACCTGTCAAAATTCTGTAGCTTATTATAAGCCATCTTTGAAAAGGATTAAAGCAAGACAACAATTGTCTGTCAATAGCAAAATTTCCAGGTAGTTACAGTTAGAAACACAACTGACAAAGAAGTTTGGTTGTCTCTGTGGTTTATAATAACTTAACATAACAACCTTAATTATGATTGACAGCGTATACTTAAACATCAGAATTTTAGACATATCATACAATTTTGGAACATATATTATGGTTACTCACCAAAATATAACCTAAAGAAGATTGAGCATCATTTTGGCAATCCCATGTACCTAAATACGTCAAATAATCCTGTTTACCTCTCTTTTCTGGACACTTCAGGGACCCTGTGAAGTATTCAAAAAGCCAAGTGCCAGGGAAGACAATTCTGAAAGACAAGTTTGATGTTGAGAAAGCTGTCAAATATGTTCAAGCTTTAAAACACTTGATATTATGAAATAGCATTCCAGATTATCATAAGTTATTTTGCCAAAATGATAACTAAGAAATTTTACAGAAGCAAAAACCTTTTATAACCCTTTTGAATTTAGTCAATATGCTCACCCAAAGAACCTCTTCTGCAAGATTAATTTCCACAATTCTTCCACTACTTCTGTGAAACTTCAGCTTTTCCTAATTCAAAACAATCCTTTAATCCTAGGCCAAAGTTTACATTTCCATGTCTTCTAATAATCTTTTACTATAAAACACATTTTACTTTTCTCACATCCCTTGCATGTAAATCTATTTTCAATAGTTTCAATTACATGTTATAATGATAACTCTTAGCAATTTTAACTTTAAGGTAAAACTTTATAAGTTCCTTTAATCATGTGCTAACTGCAGCCAAGGTTTGCCTTCTTAGTTAAGGGCATGGTTAGTTCCATATGTCCTTAGGCCTTACCAGTTGTGAAGTATGCAAGACAGACAGTTCTCAAAACCCCACAAGCGGTTTGTAACCTTAAAACACTTAGAAAACCTTGTATCTGACCTGCATTTTTTCCAGCAGTCTTTAGGGCTGTTTTTATTTATCAAAGACTATAGTCAGGTGAACTGAAAGGTACTACAACTTTTATATTCCCTTTAAAAGTATTAGATTCAAGAGCTTGTCTTTCTTTAGGCAAAATTAATTTGAGCTCTTTTTATAGACATCACACACAGTACACACACAGACAGGCAGAAGAAAACATAGTCGCTGGGTGGGGCCTTTTAAGAGGGCTAGGGAAACATGCAGATATTGAATCTGAGAGGGCTCATCTTCTCAGGCAGGATTGCTAAACAAAGCCTTGCCAAGCAGTTACTGGCCATGCCTCCAGGATGTAAAACAAGATGGAAGCTTGATTTCACAACCAAAACTTTGTAGAGAATGCAGTGAGAGCTGGGTGGGGGCAGGTGGGGGCTAGCCTAGTAAAATATCTTCTACAAGAGAAAAAAACTTTAAAGGTTAACTGCCAGCGAAATTAAGAATGGGTGAAAAAAACAAAAACAAAAACAAAAAACAGTTTACAAATGCCTGGAAACGAACCTCTAATTCCTAGGCCAGTGATTCCTCCATCAAGAGAAAAACTTAATTACTGTCCAATGGAGCTGAATCCCTTTGACGGGAAAGGGGAAGTCTGCAGCACCTTGTGGCTGGGAACCAGCCAGCAGGCCGTGTGGGACCCTTGGACCATGCGTCCCAGAAGGGAGGGGGAAGTAGTGGGAGCTGCTACTCTTGGGTCTGTATTGAAAAAGGAAGGAAAAGACCATGAAAAGGCCTGGGAGCTCTAGGGGATGGGGGCATGGTTTCCCCCACTCTCAGAAGTCTGATAATGAAAAGGCTTAGAAGCAACAGTGAGAGGTTTTGAGTTCCCATTTCACTCATCACTTCTTTTTTTTTCTTTTTTGTTGTTGTTGAGATGGAGTCTCGCTCTGTCGCCCAGGCTGGAGTGCTGTGGCTCACTCATCACTTCTTGAGCCCCATGTTGGGTGCCAAAAATTTGCAGATCTTTTCCTTAGTTCAGCTAAAGACAGGGTTCTGTCTGTTCCACACCATGAAATTTAGGCTCACAGACAACTTAAAGGGTGAGTAAAGTAGGGTTTTATTGGGTGAAAAGGGAAAAAAAAGGAGGAAACAGGGACTCTCACAAGGCCAGAGTCCCTCCACTACAGTGCTTTCTGTCCAGCAGTTTGTATCCCAGGTTCCACGCAGGAAGAGGAAGGGACAGGATCCTCTCTGCTGCACACATCGTGAACTTCCCAAAGTTCCACTCTAGTGGGTGGGCTGGTTGGAGTTTCTACACTACTTCTTATGATAACTAGAATCTACTATCCAAAGAAATACTCTAAACCCCACCCTTTTTTTTTTTTTTTTTTTTTTTTTTTTTTTTTTTTTTTCCTATTCATCCTGATATTCATCCTATGAGAAATTCAAAAGTACCAGGAGTCCTCAAGATGACTGTGTTGCAGTTTGATTTTGGAACCATTGCTCTATTTCTGGTGCAGTTCTTTGTGTCATAAATTTGAGACCAGAAACCTAGCAAAGTGGAGAGCTCTAGGTGTAAGAGACATTTTTAGACATAGATTATTCAATGTAATAATTAAAATGTCCCTCTCATACGCACACATGCATTCATAGCTCTGTGTATTACTCAGAAGCATATTAGATACTGTTTTAGAGCATTTACCAAATCTTTTAAACAGCAGTCCAAATGAAAACCCCATAGTATGAAAATTATTTGCAATGTTTTCTTTACATAAAACAGAAAAGATAAAAGCAATATTCTGCTAAAATTATTCATTTTCTTGATATTTTAGGATTGAAACATATTTTACCCATACACCAAGTTTTCCATGATCTCCCATTATCTCAAATGTAAGATTTAAACACTTTGGAATGACAAATACCCCTTCATAATCTGGTCCCAGTCAATATTTATAACCCTAAATGTGTCTTAATCTTATCTTAATTTGAAACTCAATTTCTGTTAAAACTGCCCTCAAACTTTTCTCCAGTTTAAGTAAAGTGTGCTCCACAAATTTTAAGTTAATCACAAACTCCTTTCCTGTGTGAAAAGCCTTGTGAAATACCCTCTTGACTTCTCATTGAACAGATATTCATACTTTCAAACCTATCTCAAATGTCACTTCCTCTGAATTACTCAGTAACTTTCTCTTGCATCTTTAGTCATTTTCTCCATTGTACTCTTAGAACATTTTGTACATAAATCACTTGCTATTCCGCTCTGAAGTTATTTGTTTACCCATCCTCTTTGCCTCCTAAATGGTAAGAATAAAAATCACATCATTATCATCCTTATGTCTCAAGTGATATAAGAATAATGGGTACCCATTTATTGAATGTTGAGTAATTTTCACTTTCAGCCACATTTGGAAGCAGTTATGTAAACATTATCTCAAATGGATCTGTGACCATGAACAAAGCCATATTCAGTGAAAATATATATATGTAATTTATATTTGTATAAAATTTAAAATAAAAAATGTGAATAAGTATGTGTATACATATATGTATATATACATATATGTGCATGTATACATACATATGTGTATATACATATATCTACATGTACATATGTATGTATACATATACACCTGTGTATGTACATAATAAAATTTTTAAAAAGTACATGTATACACATATGTATGTGTATACAGGTGTACATGTATGCATATACATATACATGTATACATACATATGTATGTGTATATATATGTAGTATACATATATGTATACATGTACATGTGTATGTATACATGTACTTTTTCAAAATTAAAAAATTTATAATTTAGTTGGATAAAAAATAGACATAAGAAGAGATAAATCAAAATAAGTTTTTTCACTCAACATTTTCAAATATACATTCTGAGAGGTTTCTTTCACTGAAAAGAAAACTAAAATTTTCAACTATAACCCTTGGTATATTTTTCAAAATTAAGATTTGAGAAAGTATGAATTTTGTTAATTTGTTCAATAAAGAAACAAGATATATTGATAAATAAATGAATGAATAAATACATAATTAAGATTCAACATATAGTCATTTACATCGTTAATGTTATTAGAAAAAATTGTTAGCAAATGTCTGGAACATGTTGGTGGTGAGATTGCTAGCAGAAAAAATAATATTTTATCTATAAATCTCGAACTGAAACTATTAATAATTTTAAATAATCACTTTTAGATTTGACAGGTAGGTGGCATGTGAATACAGTGGATAGCTAAAATATAGCCCAAATCTAAGGTAGTTAAAAATGTAACCAGTCTCTGGTTTAACAGTGAAATTTAAAAATTCTATTCTCAATTTGCCCCAGGCAAACATGTTAAATACCTATAAAATGATGGCAAATGTCAAATTCTCCAATATAACAAAATAGAAAAATCTTCGAAGTCACACCAAGACAATATAAAGCAGGTTTCAGGCAACACATCCTGATGTATGCTTAATGTTTTGTAAAACCTAAAAGAAAAACTAGGAAATGAACCACCAGGACAATTTGCCAGCTCAGAGTTATTTACACCACAAACCTCAAAGGACAGGGTCAATGAGGAGTAACTCTGATGCTATGTAGATCCACAGCAAATGGTGAATTATTATTGACATAAAATCATTGTATACATGCTTTCTCCCTGTAATAGCAACAAAGTAATCACTTTAAGCAAAAATATTGATATAACTGCTTATTGAGAATTATCTTTGTGATTGGTGATTTACATAAATTGTTATATTTATTTAGCCCATACTCAAAAATAAAAAAAAAAAAATATCGTGATTGAAGGCCAGGGAGGATGCAGAATACACTCCAGAAACTTGCACCCATGGGGCACCCACATACTCCTGCCACTGCAGGCATTATGTAGACAATGACCCTCTGCCTACTACTAGATGTTGGAAGTGAATGAAAGTAGAGAAGACACAGTCCTGATAGACACTGTTCTATAATAATCCATGATCTTTTTTTGTTTTTTTTAAATGTTATTGCTTTATTTATTTTCTTCAAATTATCCTGCTGCAATTAAACCAGGGAAGACTGATTTGTCCCATCTGACTCTACTCAACAATAACTTAATCAGAAAGTTTTAGATTAATATTCTCATTATCTAGAGAAACTATTTTCTTTGTCCCAGAAAAACGGCAATGAAAGAGTGTTGATCTCAGGCTGTCATCCAAGCAGAAATGTGCTAAGTTCTCCTCTATGTTCCAATTACAAATCTAAGCTGGCTCCTACGGTGCTCCACATCATTTTCCATCCTACTTGTCCTGATGTAAGCACCTCTCTGGAACATCATGTTGCCTAGAAGTAAGTGGGTTTTGTTTTCCTCTTTATCTGTTGGTTTAATTTCCCATATGAAGTATCACAAACATCAGTCTATTCATTACTTACCTACCATCATGTTTTCTAAGGATGAAGCTTGATAGATAGATAGATAGATAGATAGATAGATAGATAGATAGACAGACAGACAGACAGACAGACAGTTCTGTTCCCAGCATTGACAGTATCGAGATCACACTAGTCATCCTAATGTTAAAAGTCCTTAACACTTATTGACCTAAAGAAAGAAACTAAGACAAAATTAATACAAGTAAAGAATTTATTTGGGGCAAATTTGAGGACTGCAACGTGGGAGACACAGGTTGATGTTATGCTCTGATTAACAGCAATTGCCAATAGGTTTTAAAAGATAAAAGAAAGGACAGTTCATAAATTGAACATAAACTATCAATTGGCTATACATTATTCTTTGTATCGTAAATTCCAGGAACATAAACATAATGGGTAGGACTCACATTGTACAACTTGTGATGGAATTTTAAGTAACTTGTCAGTTACTCTAGAAACTCCAAGCAAGGGAAGAAATGCCTTTAAATAATTGCCCCAATTTCCCCAAGGGCATGAGTTGGGGGTAGGTGGTGAAGACTCCTTCTCTTGTTTTCTGGGCCTGAGAAATGTTGTATACCTCACATTTTTCAGACTGCTCTGAGCTACTTTTCTTTCTCGTAGTGTATGAAATACATAAGTTAACTCATGTTAAGCCTTGTAGAGCAGATAACCTTTAAGATTTTGGTTGTTAGGGAATAAAAATTCATAAATCAAGGCCCATGGTCACACCAGCTCTCCCTGGAGACAGCTTCCTGACCACAGTGCAGTGAGCTGGAAACTAATGAGAGCACGGAAGTACCACCAAGCTGAAAAAAAAGCAGTTATCAGTGATTAGGGCAGCTAAAATAACCAGACTGCATGGGGTAGGTCAACAGAGAAAAATCAGCTCCATGAGGTGGGGGAAACAATCTACCTAGTAGTTAACCATGAGACCTTGACCTAAGACTGAGCTTCCAATATGGAGAACAAGAGTACAAAAGGTTTATCAGAGAGCAGCTGCCAGAAATTTGAGAGAAAAACAAAGATAACTGAGATTAAGCAATGCTGGCAAATATTTAAGATCTGTCACTACTCAAGTACTGCAAATTTGTAACATTTTTTGTCACTCCAGTACTGAAACTGAGACGCAACGTATAGCAACTTCTTCTCTAGACCTGCCCTAAGGAAGTCTAAATACAAGTTTTGAGAAGAACTGATGGGCACACAGTTTGGAGGTTGACAATGTCACCATGTTACGGGGCATGGAAAACATCATGAGCTTTATAGACACAGCTGCCCAATTTTTGTAAACGAAACCTACTCAAGTTCATAGTGATTAAAAGTAGATGATGTATCTACTAGAATAAAATGAACACTTTCTAGAAGAATGTAACAGAGCACAGAGTCTCTACATATATTATTCACAATGTTTAGCATATAAACAATCATTCCATTCATGTGAATTAATAGAAATACATGACCCAGTCTCATGAACAATGTAAAGTCAGAGATAACCAGGTCAACACATTTGTGTCTTTCCACAATATTGGATTTTTACTGATGCTATTTCCATCGCAAAAGCCACATGTTAATTGGTGTTCCCAAGGAGGCAATTTCCCTTAGTACTTCCCATTCCCTTGGTACTCACAGCCAAGGGTGCATGGGCCCACACCTTTCCACAAGTCAATCAATATTGCAAACCACACATAATAGTACATTTAATTAATATGTAAATGTTATAGATTACATATTTATAGATATAAATATGTAAATGTAACTATAAATGTTACATTTAACTTCAAGAGAAATAGAGACAGAAAGATGGGTTAACAAATCAGACCACGGAGAGTGATGAAAATAAAAAAATCTCTTGGTCTAGGCCAGGCAGTCCCTGGATCTTGCATGGAAGAGACTTTGATGTGGGCAGAGCCTTCAGTGACATATTTTGGTGCTGTTGAAGCCTGTATCTTTATGGTTACAGAGTCCTCTAATGAGTACTGATAGTAGAAAAATGTGCTTGTTTATGTCCTTATATGGTTGGATGCAGTCTTTGTGTTTTTATTTTATTTTATTTTATTAAGCAAAACACCTTGTCCTTCTTGGCAAAGTATCCTATGAAGTGTAAGATGGAGTCTCTTTCTGAGGTGGATTATTTATGTAACAGGTGCTCTATATATCCAGACTCAAATCAATCAGTCAGTCTATAAAAAACTGCCCCCAAGATGGTTAATTGTTGTTTCCTTTAGGAGACAAAGATGTTAAATAAGTAATTATAAACTTGTTGAAATAAATAAAGGGAGCATATCATAATGAATGGATAGAATCTCAGCAGATAAATGGGAAGAACAAGAAAAGAAAAATTCTCTGACCTTAAATATTGGTGAATAGACATTTTCCTATATGTAAAGCAGAGTGGGGTGAAAAAGATTGAAGAAAAATGAATGGAGGTTTAGGAATCTCTGGACCAATTAAAGAGCTTAAATAAAGGCAATAAGAGGATGTGCCTGAAGGAGAACAGAATAAAGATAGAAACATACAGACAAAAAAAAAAATTGAATATGTTAATGGCTGAGAAATACCAAGATTGATCAAAATCTCCAATTATATATCTAAAAACTTTGGCAAAACCTGAACAAGATAAATACAAAGTTAACCACAGTGTGTCACATCATGATCAAACAGGCAAAAATGAAGAGAAAATCTCAAAAATTTAAAAAGAAAAATGACACATTGTATGCAGTGTATTAAAGATAAGAATGACAGCTGACCATATTAGAAACAATTGAGGTCATAATATAATACAGAAGATAACAGGTAACAGAAAAGAAAGATTGTCCATCAATTTTCAATATTCAGTAAGAATATCCTTATAAATACATGTTCAGGGACCAGGCTCAAGGAGGGTGTCTCACGCCTGTAATCACAGCACTTTGGGAGGCCAAGGCGGTGGATCATTTGAGGTCAGGAGTTCAAGACCAGCCTGGCCAACATGATAAAACCCCATCTCTACTAAAAATACAAAAATTAGATGAGTGGTAGTGGTGTGGACCTGTAATCCCAGCTACTTGAGAGGCTGAGGCAGGAGAACCACTTGAGGCAGAGGTCGTGGTGAGCCAAGAAAATGCCACTGCACTCCAGTTTGAGTGACAGAGTGAGACCTTGTCTAAAATAAATAAATAATTAAATAAATAAATACATGTTCAGGCAACTGACAGCTTAAGAAATTTGCACCAGGAGAACTACACTATAAAAAATGCTTGTATGAATTTTATGCTCAAGAAAAATGATATTAAATAGAAACTAAAATTTGTAGAACTGAACAAAAGAAGGTTAGAAATAATATATAAGTAATATGTATGGAAGATCTTAATTTTTTAAGATTAAATCGAGGGATATATATATAATAAAATGGTATGATGGGTTTTCATGTATGTAAAGTTATCAGGAAATACCTCACTGTTAAGAAATATTTTATTAGAAGTCTAAAGTAAGTGAAGAAAAGAGTAATGAAGAATCAGACAGAAAATATCAGAGAAGAATTTTTTAATGAAAAGATAAACAAAGACCTGAGGCAAAATCATGTTTGAGATATTTAAGGATCAATAAAAAGTTGATGTAGCTGGTACAGATGAAGGAAGAAGAGAGTTGTGCAAGATGAGTACCATATTATGTTCCAGAATATGATGAAAATTTGGCTTTTATTCTAAGTGTGATGAGGAGCTTCTTCAAGGTTTTGTACAGTGAAGTGACATAGTATATTTGTTATTTTAAGGGAATCAATCTGGTTGTTGCAATGAGAATAGAATGTAGATAACTGGAGCAGTAGAGTGCTAGAAGTGGAGAACAAATGTAATGTTATCAAAATCTGAATATATTTTCAAGGAGAAGCCAACAGGAATTATGAATGAATTTGACATGAAGATGAAAAGGATGAGAGAAAACAAAGATAACTTCAAAATTTTGTTCTTGGCAATTGTTAAATGCATTTGCTATTTCCTAAGGAGTCGGTAGGATGAAGACTTTGGGAGATGTTTCATTAGCATTCAGCAGAAAACAGATGGCATACTCAACTTGGGTAATTTGAAGAGAGTTTAATAAAGGAGTGAGATTATTTACCAAGGTCTAGGAAAATCAAGAAAGATTTATACAAAACTTTATGGGCTAATAACTGTGATTAGGGGGCTGATTAGCATTATAAACCCTAACTCTGAAAAGACAAAGAGAAGGAGCAGTTAACGCAAATGACAGGGAGGACATCCGTAAGTAGAACTGTCTGAAGAAAGCTGTGTTCGTCAGTAAAGTAAACCAGCACACGCTGATCTTAGTAGGGAGGGCTCCAAGGGAATAAATGTCCCGGTCATAATGTCCTCTTACTCTCTAGACTTCATTCTTATACCTCTCATTATGCAAATTCAGCTACAAACAAGGAGGCAAAGGAAACTGTTGATTCTGTTAATATGGAATAAATTATCTATGGTACAAAGCAAAAAGGAAAAATTGTGGAAAATGTATCCAAAGGAGTAAATTGAAGATATGCAACACAGGTGGAATATCAAGTTTGTTAGGTTTCTCCAGAGGAACAGAACCAATAAGGGAGATACACACACACACACACACACACACACACACACACACACACACACTTATATTTATAATAAGGCTTACATGATTATAGAAGCTGAGAAGTCCCATGATCGGCAGTTGACAAACTAGATAGAGCTCCTAGAGAGCTAATGTTGTAGTTCCAGTTCAAGTCTAACGGCCTGAGAACCAAGAGTAGTAATGGTGTGAGTTTCAATGAAAATGTTGGCAGGCTCATGAACAAAGGAGAGCTGATGTTAAGATAGAAGTTTGATGGCAGGAAAAGACCATGATCAACTTAAAGCAATAAAGCAGAAGTTCCTTCTTACTCATGGGAAGATCAGACTTTTTTTTTCTAGTCAGGCCTTCAATTAATTGGATGATATGTTTTATGGAGGGCAATCTGCTTTATTCAGAAACTGATTCAAATGTTAATCTCATTCAACAACACTCTCAATGATCACCAATTATCTGGACATTCTGTGGCCAAGTCAATTCAACACATTAAATCAACACAAAGAACCAACTATTAGGTGGCAAAGTAGAAATGTTTAGTAGTTTGGGTTTGGAGAGAAAGGTTAGAACAAGTAATATGAATTAGAGAATGGGCAGCCTATATGCGACATACAAACCCATGTGACTGGATGTGTATTTCTTTTTTCTTTTTTTTTCTTTTTTTTGAGACAGAGTCTCACTCTGTCTCCTAGACTGGAGTGCAGTGATGCGAATTCAGCTCACTGCAAGCTCTGCCTCCCAGGTTCACACCATTCTCCTACCTCAGCCTCCAGAGCGGCTGGGACTACAGGCACCTGCCACCACTCCTGGCTAATTTTTTTTGTATTTTTTAGTAGAGATGGGGTTTCCCCGTGTTAGCCAGGATGGTCTCGATCTCCTGACCTCATGATCTGCCCGCGTTGGCCTCCCAAAGTGCTGGGATTACAGGCATGAGCTACTGTGCTCGGCCGTGTATTTCTAATTAAAGACTCATGCCCAGCTCATTCTAGGACTAGGTAAAAAAATGAAAAACAAGTCTGACTGAAAATAATTATTTGTTGAGGTAGGAGTGTCATAAAAGAGTTTTACCTTTCGAGCTAAGTTAAGAGTGATTTAAGAAGGACAGAATTAATCAAATGTATTGAATACTGCTTGTAGGTTTGTTGGGATGAGATCTAATACATGATTACTAGTTTTGTCATTATAGCAATAATTTTACTGAATGGTATCCAGTCTCTTATCTGACCTTGCAAAACATCCCCAAACATCCTCGAATTTGTCAATCCTAGGATACCGGACTTGGACTTCCTTGCTTTTTTTATTTTTTATTTTTTATTTTTTTTTTGAGTCAAAGTCTCACTTTGTTGCTCAGGCTGGAGTGCAATGGTGCAATCATGGCTCACTGCAGCCTCAGACTCTTGTGCTCAAGTGATCCTCCCACCTCAGTCTCCCAAGTAGCTCCCTGCAAACATGAGTATTTGTATTAGTCCATTTTCACACTGCTATGAGACTGGGTAACTTATAAAGAAAAAGAGGTTTAATGGACTCACAGTTCCACATGGCTGGGGAGGCCTCACAATTGTGGGGGAAGGCAAAGGAGGAGAAGAAGCACATCTTATGTGGTAACAGGCCAGAAAGCATATGTAGAGGAACTGCCCTTTATAAAACCATGAGATCTCATGGGAGATCTCATGGGATTTATTCACTAACATGAGAACAGCACAGGAAAAACCCACCCCCATGACTCAGTTACCTCCCACCAGGTCCATCCCATGACACATGGGGATTATGAGAGCTACAATTCAATATGTGATTTGGATGGTGACATAGCCAAACCATATCAGTGTAGTCTCATGGGAAATACCATATCATAAACTGTCTTATGTAAAAAACAGTATCGTAAACTGTGGAGACATATGACTATTAGTTCTCTTTCTTTCTTTCAAAGTATTGCATATGGAACATGCAAGCATATAATGGGTCTACAGTCTGCCTACTCGTGCTTTGAAGGTGATTAATACAAATCTCAAAGTATAGTCCTCCTATTCATCCTACCACATGTCCTCCCTACTTATTGTTGTTTCTTTAATGGTAAAAGAAAGTGGAAATAAAATTTATTCTCTGTTAGGGCCAAAGCCAAAGTGGTATCTATGACACTATTTTGAACACTCAATTACATATATTAAACTAACTCTGTTGTGGGAATTATTCTGTATTTTATGGTATATAAATGTCAGTTACAAGTGTTATGTATAATTTAAAATTTTGATTATTTATAATGAGATCTCTCATGAGGTTTTGAATTTCTCAATTATTTTAGTTACTTTGTATTCATGAACAACTACCACACATTTAATTTATTCTCCATAATATGGAAAACTCCTTTCAAGGACGCTTATATTGGTGACTTTTTTCCTCACAAAATCTGCAGAGGTTGAAAATTTTGATTAATATTTCAAGTCACTTTCTCACAATCTGTACGTATAGCAAACAAAGCAGTATCGTTCCTGACTGAATATTTAGATTTAGTACTTCACAAGAAACTTATCCAAGGAAATTGATTTCTTCCTGGTCATGTATTCAGTAACAGTTCCTTGTAACTACTATAATTGAATATCCCTCTTAAAATTCTGTTTTGCCTTTCTTAAAATTTTCAATCACTGGTCATGAACAACTCCAGGAGAGCAATGTTACCACTCACTGTTTTTTCTCTGATTTGTCTAATTGGTCTTCTACTGATTCAGATTTTGATTTCCTTTCACTGTATCGTGAATCCCCCTGGAAAAAAGACTAAACAAAGTTTGCATATTTGTTTCTATTCATCACAGTGCATGATTCACTTGTTTTGACAAGATATTACTCATTAAAAATAGGATAAATGTGTAAATTAGGTCAATCTACCACATTATAATTATTTATTCATTAAATGAAATAGAAAATATGCATTTAATGATGTTCTTATTTTTTAGCTCTAAATAGCTACAGGTCAGGGATAATGTTTTGTCTTTTGTTAGAATATCTGGTACAGAGTTGACACTGACAATGTCAGTTGATTTCATTTGAATTCATCATACAATTGGATTGAAATTCTGATGATTCTCCTATAGTCCAGATAAAGAAATGGAAGGAGAATTTCTTCTGTCTTTTAAAATATATAAAAAGTGCTAATGTGGGACTAAAAAGCTTCTATTCTATTAAGTAGAAAAAATTTAAATCATGCCTCAACACTTTCTACAGTAGAGATTACAAACTTCTTAAAAAGTCACTGATACCTTGGAGGATGTGGCACAAATCTAAAGGCCTTCTCCCTTATAAATATAAAGTTGGATTCCAGAACCTTCCCAAACCTTAACTTCTAGTATCCCGGGACTATGAAAAGAATCCTGACCTAAAAAAATATATAAAATAATCCAGATATGTTATTTCTATCTATAACTGAGGAAACCATATTTCAGTGATATAATCCTAATAATCCCAATGCTTACTAATAGCAATTATTATTGTTATGTCTATAGTATGGTATAAGGTAAATAGTAATGAATCTGAAGTTATTTTTCCTACACTCGGTTGAATTGACACTGTTTAAAGACTTTATTTTTATTTGGCTCACATTACTGTCCCACGTATTAGACATTGCACAGGAAATGGTACATTCTATGTACTTAGAAAATACGTACATTCTAACTGTTATTTTCTTAATTTCTATAAGTGACAGGTTATAAGTTAAAATTACTGTTTAATAATTTATACATTAATAATATTTTCTCCTAGTTCAATGTGTGTACTTCAATGTTATTTTCAATTATTTTGTTTTAACCTACTTTTAGATTACTAGTTTAAATATTTAGCTTTATATGTACTATATGATTAGTGGAATGAATAATTGGAATTAATAACAAATTAAATGACTATGCTTAGGACATAATTCTGTGTCATTCACTTTTAAAAAATATTTCCTTCTCTCGAAGTTGACATTATATCAGGGTAATGAAACTTGAGGCAAACAAAACTAATTTTATTAGTTACTTATTACTATTTTAATATTTTCCTGATAATACATAAGCATTTTTGTGATTTACGAATTCATATGTATTTTCAATATTTTTATGTTTTTATTTTTTCTCTTTATCTATAATTAAAATCAAGCAATATTGAAAACTTAAGATATAGTAATATAACATAACAATTCTTTAATAAACTAATAAAGATATAATAGATTGAAAAAATAATAATATAACCTTATATTTTGTGGAAATCAATGATATTTAGAATAAAGTTTAGACAGTATGCAAATTTAGTAATTAAAGACCAAATTCTACACATACGATA
Organism: Macaca mulatta; assembly: GCF_049350105.2. NCBI lineage: Eukaryota > Metazoa > Chordata > Mammalia > Primates > Cercopithecidae > Macaca > Macaca mulatta. Next base: position 58,051,879 of record NC_133422.1, read on the forward strand.
TTTTTATAATTATTTTCATATAAAAAATATAAATATTTACATGTTTATCAAGGTTACCCTAATCATGCGTGATTATGACCAAACTGTAGCTGTGCAAAGCTCAAAAACATAATTATGCATTGCCAAAAATTTGGTGAAACATGCAGTATGTTATATTATATATATATATAACATTCAAAATTATTCAAATGTATACATAACATGTGATAATCTATAATAACACATAAAAGATAAAAATTTGGAATATCTGTGCAAAAGTTACCAAGAATATTGGTAACATTCTTGAAATTAGCTTTAGTGAGTATACTGATGTTTGTTTTATGTCTTTATATTTTACATATGCATCAAGTATATTCTTTGTTATGCATGAAATATATTATTAAAGTGGAATAAAAATCTGCAAAAGCTCAATGCTAAATTGAGAAAAAGATACATCTCATGTAAAAAGTCTTCCATATGCATAGCAATATATTTGGAAATTAATTGCATTTGGCTCATAAATACTTAAAGTGTTTTTGTATTTAAGAAATTAAATAAAGAATAACACTTAGGTATAATTTCAGTATTGATTTTGTAAATGCCTGCTTTCAATCATATAGAAAATTGCCCCTGAAAAATTCCTGAGATTCCCAATGCTTGTTTGTACCAACATTTTCCTCAATTTTTCTCTACTCAGGAAATACACTCTTTCACAACAGTATTATGTTAGTTTAATTATTCCCATACATATTTTTATAATGAAAACCTATTTTAAAAGGTTTCATTTCTTTGAAGACAGTCACTTTTTTGAAGCCCTGTTGTCAGATTATAGAAGTATTTTTTTAAATGCTATACTGTATACTGAATTTTTATTATCATGTTAAATATTAAATTAATTAGTTTAAAGTATATTTAAATTTTTACTAATTTTAATTTTTAAAATTATAACAAAGTTCATATATGGAGCAAATGGTTAGCAAGTTATTTCTCTGACTATAACAAAGTTGTAGAAAATCTTGACATATTTTGGAAAAGAGTGTTTTTTCCCTTTAAAATATAATGTGCAGAGATTTTCTGTTTTATTTAAAAATTATTTGAATTAGTTATGTCGTTGCAAAACATGGGCTTTGTTTGAAGAGTACTTAGAGTTTTGTTAATTTAAAAATATCTACAACTTAAAAAAAATCCTCTTTATCTATGCAAGCACACAGTTGGCAGGTCTAGGTAAATGACAAGATTATATGTAATATTTAAAATGCATTTTACTGCAAACAAAAAAAAAAGTTTTCCGTTCATGTAATTATGAAGATCTAATTGGAAAATTAAAAGTCACTCAGCATTTTGACAATTCTCTATGCATGTCACTGAGGAAGATATGAAGGTTGATTAAAAGAATTAATCTCTTAGAAAGTGAAATATTTAATATAAATTTAAAGTGCCTCTAAATGGCCCAGTGATGTTTGCCAATCATTTCTATTTATTCTTATAAGCTGCATAGTTTCCACATTAGTACCTAATTCAAACCTTTTATCACCACCCTTAAAAACCTACTCCAAGTCTTTTACTTTAGCATACAACTTTAGTTCCTGATTTATTTTTGGGTGCAAAGTAATGATTTATGTTTACTCAACTTCCCTATTTTCTGCCTAATTTTTTTGATACCTTACATCTGTCTTGTAATTCTGATACATCTTCTCTTGTCTACTTTCTCCCTAGACTTTTGCAGGTGAATTATTTTACCATTTTTTAAAATCACTTATCTTACCATTTTACCGCAGTAGGTTTTTGATTAGAAAATTTTCTTTATCATGGATTTTCCTTTCTTTCTGTCTATTGACTCTTTCATTGTAGTAAAACTCAAGCCCTCATGTCTACAAACTCTTCATATTCTTATGTGTACAAGGTGCCTCCACACCACATTTTTCATCTCCTCTTTAAATCACTATAAGCTATTTTCTTGTCCTTATCTTCTTGCTAAAATTCCTGTCTTATGAACTACAGCTAAGTGTATGAAATTAGGAGGAAAAAAAGGTGGATTTATGGATGATGAAATGGAGAATCATAGACAATAAAGATGTCTGAATGTTTATTACGACAAATGTATTAACCAAACATGCATTTAGAAACTAACTCCCATGATTTCCGGTTGGGTGAAGTAAGCTAAACCACAGTTTCCTTTTCTAAAAGAGTAAATCAATACTAGCTACTTTGCTAATGCATGTAATTTTTTGTTAGGTAATGCATGTAAAGATCTTATCACAGTGCCTACCAAATAATAAGCATTATTTAAATGTAGTTGATCACATATATAAAACATACACATGTATGTGTTGGCTGTACGTATATGTATATATATTATGTAGTGTGTGTGTATAATCTTAAGACTATGGAGTTTTTAAGATATATTTTGTTGGTATTACCTAACTGAAATTAGAACTAATTTAAGTTAGAAACACAATATTCAGTGTCTCCAGAATAAATAATAATTACATTTGTTTCTATTACTGCTTATATTAAATCTGCATTTCTACATACAGAAATAAGTTATTAACCGTAACTGGGAGAAAACCATATCCTTTTATTCATCAAATAAATAAACTTAAATGCTGCCTTTTTGTGTGATTTTCAAGAATGGTAAATTCCTGCATTAACCTTTTTTAAAAATTATGTACCATGTTTTTATATTTTATCGCTACATATACTTACGAATGAAAGGAACTCTTGTCAAAAAGAGAGACATACATGATAATTTACATTTAACCAGACATATAGGTGTTATTTTTTTAATTTTTAAAATATCGATGCTATATCCTCACTTTATTTTATCAGTAAGGAGAATATGTCTCTATGAAGAGAATTTTACTGACATGTAAGATTATAGCAGAAAAGGCAGTTTCCTATATAGGCCAGTGGACTAAAGTAATTGCAATCAAATATTGCAAGGTCACAATATGGCATTTCTAACACAGGACTCATTATATACAATCTGAATGAGTCCATCTGTAATAGTCATGGTATTATATTTTCCAAGTTCCATTATATGCATGAGTGTATTAAATTCCATATGTACATCGTAGTTTGGAAATCTAGTTTCCAATATGGCAATGTAGAAGAAAGACAGTTTGTAAATCAAATTCTATGAATTATTATGAAAATTTATTTAATCTGTGACTACTGTATTATGAAATGATCCATGTCTTGGTACCACGCATTTTAGCTTTTATTCGTAAGTGTTAGCTATACTGGTAGAAACAAAGAAATCGGGAGTTGGTGTGAAATCATCCATGGATTCTTTACTATTTTGGGATCACAAAACTGTGTCTTTCATAAAAGCTATCTATAATTTTGAATTAAAATTCAAGCATGCATAAGAAAAGATAGTTTTCCCCAGACTGGCATAAGCAATGGTAGAAGGGGAACCACAGAATTTCATGTGCACCTAGTACCTCTCCATGCATAAATACGTAGACGCACACAAACAACACACACACACGAACACACACACACACGCGCACCCACCAGCAATATTTACTGCCTTAAAGATTTCCAGAACTAAAAGCATTCTCCCTTTCCTTTTCCTATTTCTGGTCATATCAGTCAGCACAAAAATCTGAGCTCCTGTTTATGACAATCCATTCCCATATGACTTTTGGTCAAGTCTTCACACTCTCTCTCCTCCAAGAGTGTCCAAACTGCCTTCCCTGTAAACAAGATATAAGAAATAATCCTGTCCCCCCAGTGAGGTTGTATTTTTGTTCTTGTTGTGAATTACAACCCTCAACATTCTGTGTAACTATTCCGTGTAGTAAAATTCTTTCAAAGGTCTGAGGATTGGCTGGATAATCTGCTATTTCATTGATCTTACAGGCAGTACAGCCAAGTGAACTCATCCTGAGAAGTTTACTTTACTGAAATTGGGTGCCATTAAAGCCAAAGGTTAGTCTTTGTGATTGTTTTCATCGAGGATTTCCTGTTTTCTAAATGTCACCTGAGGGTCATGCCAGAATTGTTAAGATTAGTTTTTCATTTCTAATGCCTTCATTTTGATGCCCACCAGTAAGCAGAGAAATACAGACTTATCTTTAGGGAAGATTTTATGGACAAGGGTGGAGGCTCTCATTTCAAACAGAAGCACTGTAAGGGAAGCTACATTTATTTAAATTATACATTTGAATTTCATTTTGTACTGCAACAGAAGCCAATCAATCTTCACAGGCAACAAAGAGTGTGAAGTGTATATGATGGAATCAGCATTTAAATGTGATGCAGTTTTATAGAAGCACTTGTTTTAGGAGTTCTGAAAGACTGATTAACTAAAAGTGCTTTATGTGAAAGTATTTTAGCTTCAGTAAGTTTTACATGGCTACAATCAGTATTATATATGCTTAAGAAAGCAAATTTGACAGATGCATAATAAAATATATTATAAAATGCATATTTCTTTGTAATAGAATCTAATGCAGGTTATCAGAAGTCAGTTTATTATTTCTAAACAAAGCATAAATTTTGAAAATTATTACAGACTACAAAGTGGAGATAATTCATTTTTCTATATATGCTATATAAAATACATAAAATAGATTATGTTTTAACTATGCAATTTCTTTGCATAGTTTTTTTTTTTTTTTTTTTTTTTTTCTGTGTTAGCTTTAATCTGTTAAATCTGGGTAGTGAACCCTTGGAGGCCATAAGGACCCAGAATAATCAATCAAAATCAGACATGAAGTTGCATGGTACCCTCACACTCAAACTCAGGCACCACATGGAAAATGATCCTCGTCCTTTATACCCAGAGCCTGGAAACAAATGCAGAGAGAGAATGCAGCCTTGGTAGACAAGTGAACTTTAAGTAAACAGGAAATATTTACCTTCTACTGAAAAGGTTTTTTTTTTTAGCATAGGCAGGTCAGGACTTACGGTTACAAAAGTTCAATTAGTTATTATAATTACGGAGTTCTAGTATTTTTGATCATCTCAACACTATGAGTGAGAATGTACCCACTAAAGGAAGTAGCGCAGTGTACTTAAAATGTAAGATTAAAATTAAATTACAATTTAACATTGAAATTAAAATGTGTGTTATAATGAAGCCAATGTTTACCCTTAATTATCATCATAATTTTAAAATATTCATTTTCCTACTCCAATACATTACATATATGCCAAATTTTAGGCACCATGCTTGCAGCAAATGAGAATCCAGCATCTGAAGATTGCCTTTGTTTCTGATTACTACTTAAATGGCTTTAGGCAAATTACTTAACATTAATCTGAACCTCAGCTTCTTCATCTCTACCATGGAATGACAATAATTATAAAATACATAAATATATTTAATATTAAATTTAAGTACTTATAAGATATTTAGCATACAGACTCTTGTTATGTGAGGAGCTCTCATTCTGTAAGTCTTGACAAAAGACAGGGACCAACCTACTTCCAAAGAAGTGACATCAAATCAGTTATTTTTTGCTCCACAATCCTGGAATCTAAGATGTGAGTACATGTATTAGTTTTGATCTTCCAGATATTTACACCTGGGCAGGACTTTGCATACTGAACATCTCAATGACTCAGGAGCAAGTGAGAAAACTCATAGTGGCAGGGACTGTGAGACATATCAAGGAGGAGCTGGAAGAGTGGACTTGGCAATCCATCTGTGACGGAAGTGGTATCAAAAGTTGGGTGCCTTTTGGTATGATTTTTGATCCTCACACTGCCTCACTTCTGTTAATTTCTGTATATTTTCTAAGACTATTCATGAGTCATCCAATGTCCTTCAAAAAAAAATATTCTGCTAAAAACCTTCAAGTCTATTTCTGTTTGCAACTATGAACCATAACTGACATATTTGGTCTTCAGAGTGCAATGAGACAGATAAAAGATATAGAAACTCTAATACTCATTGATATGATTTTATGTGAAATATTGTGGTTTTAATTTAAACAGTTTTGTTCAACTATAACCTGTCTAATTTCTTGTTATGTTTAGTGAGTTCCTCCCCTATTAACTAGAGACAGTGTATTAGTCTTCAATAGTTGTTGTAACAAATTGCCACAAATTTAGTGACTTAACACAAATTTATTACTTTAATTTTTGAAGGAAAGAGATCTGAAAAGCATCTCCCTAGGTTAAAATTAAAGCATCAGAAAGGTTGCATTTTTTTCTGGAGGCTGTAGGGGTGAATCCATTTTTTTCCCCTTTTCAGCTTCCAGAAGCTGCCATATTCCTTAGCTCATTAACTTTCTTCATCCATCTTCAAAGCCCAACTACAGCAGGTTGAGTTCTACTCACATTGCATCACCCTAATTTCTTCTTCTGCCCCTTTCCTCCACATTTAAGAATCTTTGTGATTACATTCTATTTTTTCAGATAATTCAATATAATCTCCATATTTTAAGGTTAATTGACTAGCAATTTTAATTCCATCTGTTACATTAATACTTCTTTATCATGAAAAGTAGCATATTCACATGCTCCAGGGATTAGAATGTAGATATCGCTGGACGACCATTATACTGACTACTATAAATAACACTCCAATAAAAGATTTTTTGTATGTATGTATGTTTAATATTACATGAATGTATATAGAAGAGATGAAAGATTTAAGGCAGGTTAGAATATAATATATTTGCTTAGTCTATAACTAATAATTTTAACAATTCCAAATATCTTGTTCATTGGGTAAAATATTTTGTGTACATACTTTTTTAAAATTGAAATTTATTTTGAAGATTTGTAAATAATTTTTACATGTACGATTGAAAAAATAACATGTCATTTTGTGGATATTGAAATTGAAGTAACAGAGATAGGAGTTGTAGAAGAGGTGGGATCTTAGGAATTATGTGCCTGTAGATAATTTCTCCTTTTGTTTAGTAACAATGCCAATAGAAACAGAGGAATACAGAGGAATGAGGTGTTTTATACTAAGGGAAAAACAATGAAAAGCTATTTTAGGGCCAAATAAGTTGAAGTCCATTGAAATAAGTGCATATGAAGTCAGATAGATATTTAACTATCGAATCTGGTTTCTATTACACACAAGAAGCATATTGTGAAATACAAAAGAATACATGAAATTGAAACTGTGTCATCAAACAGGAAACTGAGCATAATTATTTACGAAAAAGCTACCTACTTTATCATACAAGATTACTGAATAATGTGAAATTTAACAATGTTTCTCTAACAATTGTCTTAAATATTTCAAAATCACATTTCATGTTTTTTTTTTTTAGTTTTTGTCTAGGTTCTACAAGAAAAGTTCCTTTGTCACTTGCATTTCTGTTCGTAAGGCAGTTTTTTGAATGGTTAAAGATTATATCCATTTCAAAGAGAAGGGAAACAAAGTGAGTTTGAAGCAAAACTAAGTCTACCTAATAAATCATTGTGTTATCAATACCTAAAGTACCTGAAAGGATAACTAATATTCTTCACAATTTCATAAACAGCCTCTACCCTTCTTAGAAAATGTTTTGCATAAAGCAATGGCAATAAATTAAAAGAAAATACTGTATTTACTTTGCTGTTTTTGTCTGATAGTTTCACAAATATTAGAATAATATTTTCATTGATATTAATATATTAGCATATTATAACTATATTTAGATTTGAATATACTTGTGTAATTGATCTACAGACTTATGTACTTGTGTAATTGGTCTACAGACCTAACATTTTGTATTTTTAATTTCTTGGAAAATTTTCTGTACATTGAAAAGAACAATATTACTATAGAAATAATTTATTTGTTTCTTGGTATGAGTGTGAGTTTTGTATTGTGTGTATTGTGTGTGGTTTTTAGAAGTCCATTTCTCTTATAAACATTTTAATATTTATGGTCAGCATTTTTCAGATTACCACACTTTAGCACTATTTAACAATTGGAATATTTATTGATATTTAAAACCATAAAATCCTACAGCAGCAAATTATGAAAACAATATTATATAAGGACAAAATATGGTTCAAAGGAAGTTAATCTACTGAAATATTAAGATGAAATGGAAGCCATGGAATGAGATTATGCGAGTTTCAGGTTTAATCTTTATGAACATGTGTGCAGATTTTCACTGGAGGCCATTCCCCTTTCCCAGAAGTCCAGATCAACACAATAGGTTAAATCAACTGACCTCCTCATCCTAGTTTCCTCTAGGTGATTTTATTTTCTGCAGTATTCTATTTGACCTCTAATCTATTTTCCAGGAACTCTTTAACTTTCTCCAATAAATGCACAAGCCTTTAGGGATATTTGGAGTTTGTTACTATTTGTTTTTAATGGATTGGTGTTTTCTTTAAATAAGTAAAAAAAAGAAGAGAAAACAAATTTGTGCGAGCACTCTTTACACAGTACATTGAGTGGTCAGTAAAGGTTAATTTTACTGTGTTCTATACTAACCAAATTGTTTTAAACTAAATTACTAATGAAATTTGTTGATAGAATTTGAAGCCACATTATGAACTGAGAAGAAGAAATCAGGATATTAGGCTGGAGTAATGATAAGCAATAAGGGTAAAGAGAAATGTAGAATTTAGAATTTATAGTTGCAATTTTAAATAGAGACGATGTATAAGATGAGATCATAGAAAGAGCAGATTGCTAAATGGAAGGAATAAATGAATGCTGTTTTTGGAAGTGCAATTTTTACAACCACTACTACCTACTACCAATCTTTTGTGCTACTGCATAGAAGAAAACATTCTTACAATTTTCAAATATAAGGAGTTATAGCAATCTATCAGATAATTTTAAGTCAGCTTAAAGAGGCCTAAAACATGGGCCTATACTATATATACACACGTATTATAGTGTTCTATTAAGAAAACAAAACAAAACAAAAAAAGAAAACATCATCTGTTGGTTGCTAATTAATGGTGAAATGGTAGAATGCATTCCAAAAGATAAGTTTTATAAGGAGAAACTTATATGGGTAAGGAAATTATCACACAAAAAATTATGATCTGTTTGCATTTAGCTTATAATACACAGAACTATTGCAGTCCTAGTAGTTTGTAGTCTGTATTGTTTTCACATTTATATCCATATGTGCTCAATTTTAGCTTCTACTTACATGTGAAAACACATACTATTTGTCTTTAAGTTCCTGTGTTAGATAATAACTTCTAGCTGTTAGATTATGGCTTCCTGTGTTAGATTATGGCTTTCTGTTCTGTGTAAGATTATGGGTTCCAGCTCTATTAATGTTGCTAAAAAGACATGATATCATTCTGTTTTATGACTGCATAATATTCCATGGCATATAGGTACTACAATTTCGTTATCCAATCTACCATTGATGGGTATCTGGGTTGATACTATGTCATTGCTATTGTGAATAGCACAGCAATGAACATATGAGTGCATATGTCTTTTTGGTAGAATGATTTATTTTCCTTTGAGTGTATACCCAGTAATGGTATTGCTGGGTCAAACAATAAGTATGTTTTAAGTTCTTTGAAAAATATCCAGACTACTTTCCACATAGGCAGGACTAATTTACATCACCACCAACAGTACATAAACATTCACTTGTCTCCACAGCCTTGGCAGCATCTGATGGTTTTCGACCTTTTAATAATGGCGATTCTTACTGATGTGAAATGGTATGTCGTTGTAATTTCCATTTGTGTTTCTCTGATGATTAGTGATGCTGAGCATATTTTCATATGTTTGTTGGCCACTTATATGTCTTCTTGTGAGAATTGTGTGTTCATTTTATTTACCAATTTTTAATGTGGTTATTTGTTTTTTGCTTGTTGATTTGTTCAAGTTTTCTGTAGATTCTGTATATTAGGCATTTGTTAGATGCATAGTTTGCAAATATTTTCTCCCATTTTGTAGGTTGTTCTGTTGATGGTTTCTTTTGCTGTTTAGAATTTATTTAGTTTACTTACGTCCTGCTGTCTATTTGTTTTTTTGTTGCAATTGCTTTTGGGGACTTAACCAAAAATTATTTGCCAATCCCAATGTCGAGAAAGGTGTTTCCTAGGTTGTCTTCCAGGATTTTTATAGTCTGAGGTATTACATTTAAATCATTAATTCATTCTGAGTTAATTTTTGTACGTGGTAGAAGGAAGGAGTCCAGTTTTATTCTTCTGCATATGCCTAGCCAGTTATCCAAAAATCATTTGTTGAGTAAGGATTCCTTTTCCCATTGCTTGTTTTGGTCAGCCTTATTGAGATCATGATTATAGATGTGTGGCTTTAATTCTGAGTTTTCTATTATGTTCTATTGGTCTACGTGTCTATTTTCATACTAGTATCAGGCTGTTTTGGTTACTGTGGCTTTATGGTATAGTTTGAAGTGGGTAGTGTGATGCTTCCAGCTTTGTTCTTTTTGCTTAGGGTTGTGTTGGGTATTCAGGCTCTTTTTTGCTTTCACATGAATTTTTGAATAGCTTTTTTCTAATTCTGTGAATAATGGCATTGGCGATTTGCTAGAAATAACATTGGATCTGTAAATTGCTTTGGGCAGTATAACCATTTTAATACTATTGATTCTTTCAATCCATGAGCATGGAAGGATTACCATCTCTGATTTCTCTTAGTAATGCTTTGTAGTTCTCCTTATAGAGATAGTTTACTTCCTTGGTTAGCTGTATTCCTAGGTATTGCATTTTTTATGTGTGGCTGTTGTAAGGTCCCATCAAAACACAGAAGATCCTCAGAGACTACTATGACCAATTCTATGCACACAAATTAGAAAATCTAGGGGAAATGGATAAATTTCTTGAAGCATACAATCTCTCAAGATTGAATCAGGAAGAGATTGAAACCCTGAATAGACCAATATCAACTTTTGAAATTGAATTAGTAATTTAAAAAACCTACCACCACCACCACCACCACCAACAACAACAAAGCCCTGGACTAGCTAGATTCACAGCTGATTTCTATCAAGTGTACAAATAAGAACTGATACCAATTCTACTGAAACTACTCCAAAAAACTGAGGAGGAAGGGCCCCTTCCTGACTCATTCTATAAAGTCTGCATCAGCCTGATACCAAAATCTGGCAGACACACAATGAGCAAAGGAAAATTCAGGCCAATATTCCTCATGAACATAGACACAAAATTTTTCAACAATATATTAGCAAAATGCAGCAGCACACCAAAAAGTTAATACAACATGATCAAGCAGATTTATTCCTGGGATGCAAGGCTGGTTCCACATATGTAAATCAATAAATGTGATTCACCAGGTAGGTAGAATTAAAAGCAGAAGCCATATGATCATCTCAATAGAGGCCAAAATCTTCTGAGAAAATCCAACATCCTTAATGAAAAAAACCCTTAACAGACTAGGCATTGAAGTAACATATATCTAATTAATAAAAGCCATCTATGACAAACCCACAGACATCATATTGAATGGCGAAAACCTCAAACCATTCCCCTTGAGAACTAGAACAAGACAAGAATGCTTACAGTCAAGACTACAATTCATCATAGCACTGGAAGGCTTAGCCTGAGCAATCAGTCAAGGAAAAGCTATAAAAGGCATCCAAATAGGACAAGACAAATCCAAACTATCTTTCTTCACTGACAAGATGATTCTATACCTAGAAAGTGCCAAAGACTCTGCCAAAAATCTCCTAGAACTGACAAACAACTTTAGTAAAGATTCAGGATACAAAATCAATATACAAAAATTAGTATGTGACAACCTTCAGGCGAGAGTGAAATCATATGGCCTGTTTTCTCTCTGTATAGCTTATTTTGTTAGGGGTCTGTTAAAGTCCTGGACTCATTTTTAAATGGAGTTGTTATTTTCTTATTTTTGGGTTTTAAATGTGCTCTGTATATTTTGTGTAACAATCTTTTGTTAGATGTGTCTTGCAAATATGTTCTCCCAGTCTGTGGCTTACCATTTTACTCTCTTGACATTGTATTTCACAGAGCAGAAGGTTTTAATTTTAATAAAGTCCAGTGTGTCAATTTTTTAAATAGATCTGCCTTTGATAATGTATATTAAAAGTTATTATCAAATTTATGAGTATCTTGTTTTTCTCCAATGTTATCGTCTAAGAGTTTTATAGTTTTACATTTTATATTTGGTCTGTGATCCATTTGAGTTACTTTTTCTGAAGGGTATAAGGTCTGGGTCCGTCTATATATTTATTTTGTTTTTGTATAAGGATGTCCAATTCTTCCAGCACCGTTTGTTGAAAAAACAATCTTTGCTCTGTTTTATTATTTGTGTTCCTTTGTCAAATGTTGGTTGATTATATTTATTGAGTTTACTCTAATATCCCTATTTTATTTCATTAATCTATTTGTCTTTTCTTTCTCTAGTACCACACTGCCTTGATTACTGCAGCTTCTTTGTAATTTTTGATGTTGGGTAGTGTCAGTCTTTCAACTTTGCTCTTCATCCTCAATATTATATTGGCTATTGGTATTTAGAATCATTTTGTCAATATCCACAAACTAGTTTGCTGGTATTTTAATTGTGATTTTATTGAGTCTAGATATCAAGTTGGAAAAAGCTGACATTTTAACAATATAGAGTCTTATTATTTATTAACATAGAGTCTTTCTATCTATTAACAGAGAGTATCTTTTCATTTATGTTTTATTTGTTTTTTACATCAGAATTTTGTGGTTGTCCTCATTTAGATTTTATTTATATTTTGTTAGATTTTTATCTAAGTATTTCATTTTTGGTGCTAATATAAATAGTATTTTGCTATTAAATTAAAATTCTACTTGTTCATTGCTTGTAAATAGGAAAGTGATTGACTTTTCTGTATTAACCTTGTGTTCTACAAAATTGCTAAAATAACATTAATTTCAGAAGTTGTTTTTTTAATTTCTCATACAGATCATCATGTCACCTGCTATCAAATACTGTTTTATTTCTTCCTTCCTAAACTATATACCTTCTACTTCCTTTTCTTAGTGCATTAGCTAGGACCTCCAGTATGATGTTTAAAATGAATGGCAATAGAGAATATCCATGCCTTCTTCCTGGTCTTGATGGGAATGCTTCATTTCTTCTCAGTAAGAATGATGTTAATCGTAGATGTTTTGTAGATATTCTTTATCAGTTTGAGGTTATCCTCTGTTCCTACTATACACTGAGAGTGTTTTTTTTTAATCATGAATGAATGTTAAATTTGGTCAAATGCTTTTTCTGCATATATTTACATAATCATTTCTTTTTAGCCTAATGATTCATAAACTTATAAAAATCTGGCTTCTAGTTGTGAATTTGGTGACATCATGAAACATTCTTATGCTAAAATCTGTATGTTGCTTTCAATTTAAAAACATGATGAGTTATACAGAAGAGTTTCTATTTCTTCACAGTGAAGGTAAAAGATAAATGGCATGAACCTCCCTGCTCACCCCCACCCCCCCAAAAAAAATAAAAAAATAAGAGAAAAGAAAGAAGAAACAGAAGTCAAATTTTGGAACATAGCCATAAGCAGATATAATAGTACTAACTCGTTACAGGAAGATAGGCTAGTTCAATTTGGAGGGGCAAATCAGTATTATATAAATTACGGAATGGTCCAAAATCTTAAGAACTATAAACATCAAGAATGTTGACATAGGAGAGAAGGTGACGTTAACAAACAAGAGAGTTGTTTAAAAGTCTTTTTAAGAAGCAACATTGCATTTCCTTTTCTCTAGGTAAGCATCTTTTCCCTAGCAAATAGAAAAGTACATTGGTTTTATTTTTGAGGGAGTAAAAAATATACAGTTGTATTTGAAAACACACATATATGCATGTATATATGCAAGTGTGTGTATACACAAAGACATAGATGTATGTATACATATGTATATATAAAAAGAGATGACTATTGGCTTTACTCAATTTTAGTCTGGTTGACTGAATCTAGGGAACTCCCGGTTCAATATCATTAGGTCCTTTCTTCTAGACTTTGATAGATTCCTCTGAAAAATACCCTCTACATGATACTTAAATCCTCTAGCTTCTATACATATCTAAAAATATGTATTTTTTTCACACACACAGTTCACTCAAGAGACATATAAACACAAATACATATTTTGGAGGGTGTGATGATAAATTAGTAATAAATGAATAGAAATTTAAACAAATGGTACGAAACAACAACTATTTCATATTGAAAAAATATTTTTCAGAAAAGAACACTCGTAAATAGTACAGTCAATAATAGATCTGGAGAAAATAGGAGAGGCAGGTCTCATTATTTCACACTAGGGAGTCAATTGCTTATGCTCTTCTTTGAAAAATCAAAATAATCACTATGTTATTTACAGACATAGAGGAAAACACATAAATAACTTAAAGGAGATACAGAAATAATAACTTCTGAGAGTAGTCATAAAGCGACTTCCACTTTCTGGTGGCAATGTTTATGGTTTTTTTACTCTTAACATATGAACATGCATAACTTTGATGAATTTTAAAAATAATAATCGTGCTTAAACAGAGTTGGAACTAGGAAATTTCTCTGATCATTTTCTACATTTATCAGAGCAGACAAATTATGCCCCAAACAGTTGGCCCATTTCTTGTAGAACAATATAATGGTCAAGCCAAGATAAAGATAGAAATGTTTGGACTACAAGGAAGATGCTCTTTTTCTACAGAAAGTGTTCTCTTTCCTGTTGAAAACACTCAGTTTCCAGATATGTGTGTAATTACTGGACCCTTTTGTCCAGCTATTAACATGAAATACAAGCAATCCAATTTTACTACATGATATATTGTAAATGTATGTGCTTACACTTTAAAAGTAACAAGATGACAACCAGAAAGATAAATCTGTCTCATATAGAGAACATACTGTAGAATTTATGAGGATGAAAACTTTATGGCTCAAGTTGACTCCTTAATATTGACTTCCATAAACTTTCTAATTTCTAGTTAAATCAATCAAGGAAGTGAGGAGCACGTTGTGGAAATATGCAAAAGAGCATCATGTAGATACTAAAAACAAGCAAACACTTGTCTTCGATTGTACATGCTTGCATGCACAGACAATTTATATTTTATCCTTAGAGTTTTATTTTCTTTTTCATCTGAGGCTTGGTATTTCCAAGGTGGTAAACAGGAAAAAATATAATCTCTGTTTTCCTGCAAAGGTAAATCTTTCAAGGGATGGTGCTTAATTTTATTCTTACAATATCACCTTTGCCTGGATTTTTC
Source organism: Macaca mulatta (assembly GCF_049350105.2). Classification (NCBI taxonomy): domain Eukaryota; kingdom Metazoa; phylum Chordata; class Mammalia; order Primates; family Cercopithecidae; genus Macaca; species Macaca mulatta. The sequence continues at coordinate 58,067,015 of NC_133422.1, forward strand.
AACTGAGGATTAGCAAACCATAACTTGTGGATATATCTGGATTCAGTGAAGATAAACACTAGAATTAAACATTGCATCATTTATTGCTGATTACCTTGAATGTTTTAACTTTTAGTATAATGAAGGGAACAGATAGGATCATGTTTTAATGTCTTGAAGGCAGCCTTCAGGGCCAGCACCAAGGGTATAGAATTTTGTTTAAATTTAGCTTAGATCATCAAGGAGAGATTATCCAGTTGAAAACAAAGGAGGAAAGAAAGGAAAGAAGGATGAAAGGCAGGCAGGAAGGCAGGCAGGCAGGAAGGAAGGAAGGAAGGAAAAAAAGGAGAAAAAGCTTAAAAACTAGAGCTTTCCATTATTTCCTCAAGTTTTGTAAAAAGTCAGTTTCTTTCCTTTGAATGAGGAAAGACTACCAGGGAGAAGGGCAAGGTTAAGGATAGGACTTTATTAGAGAACACCATAAAGCATCTGAACTATTATTCAGCTAATACAACCTTTATTGCTAGTAGGAGCAAGTTGTGACAGTCAGTAAAATGTTTAAATGAAATGCATTTAACTGGAAATCTGACATTTTTTACTTAAGAAAAATTAGGGAAGGAGAAATGCACTATTAATTTGGCAAAATAATTGTTTTTTTTTTTTCTTTATATTCAGTTTTTTTGTTGTTGTTGTTAATGGTTTGGTCTTTATTAAAAGCCAATATATCATTCAGAAATGATAATAGGCTTTCCTGCCTGGCATTATTAATTTCTTTAACAAAGTGTGTTTATTTTAAGTGTAAGAATTAATTAATTGCATTCTATGCTACCTATGGTGTAGAGGTTCACTTTACAGAAAATCATCTCTCTGATAAACGAATAGGCAGCTGTAATTTTGTCCTTGGGAAGTATTTACTGCCATAATCCTGTTACTAGGGGAACATTAACATTTATAACTAAGAATGATATCCCATTTCTTTCAAACAAACCATGACACTGAAATGTCATAACCTGCCAGTGGATAAAGAGAGTGTCGTTGTTACATATATTTGCCAAGGTAATAACAAGTGATAGTACCTTTCTTTAAGAGTCACAAATATTAACACACTCACCAATTATAGCTCATAACGAAGAGAAAATTACAGTTCTGCACCTTGAGACCAGAAGTTTTTTCATTAGTACTAAGATTCATTCAGGATGAGCTAAAATAGGTTTTCCCCTAATGAATTCTACAGGCCAATTCTCCAACAGCGTTAAGCCTTCTGGGCAATACATTTCGTATACGTATTCTCAATTCTCAGTAGGAAGCTAGGGAAATAAATATGTGGAAATCATTTAGAAAACAGATTACATATATGTGTGTGTGTATATATAATATATTATAAAGTGTATAAATGTATATAGTATTTTAGGCAAGTCACTTCAGTGTTGGTGATATTCAAACTGTCATTGCTTGGAAGTTCAAAATGTGTTTGATTTAGAGTTTTGAAGACGAACATCATTTCTGCTTATGTTGTTCCAGTTAACATGAGCTAATGCTCTTCATTGTGTTTATTGTTCAAAACAAATTAAAGAATGTGTGTAACCTTAAATGAACATACTTCTTCATGTAATAAACTTGCCTGTTTCTGAGAGTTGTTTTGAAGTAAAATTGTTACAGTTAAATATCTTTTGATCCTAAATAAATAAACCTCCTTGACCAAGTTTAAACAATAAATATAAGGTAATTTATCCACAGGGGAATGTTATAGACCCCAATGTTGGACAGAAACAAGACTAATTCACTGGACAAAGTAACCAGGGATATTCACACATCTTAGGTTTTTCCCTGTAAATCAACTTCATGTCTATTTCTTTATGTGGATTCATATTCTGAGTAACTTAACTCATAGGGCACAACATGGATAATCCACATTTTCAGAATTTATATGCTCAAGCTATAAACCTTTAACCACACAACAACAACAATTAAAAAACAAAATAAAAAACTTACGTCTTAAGTCTATAAATCACCTCATGTTTTTAGGAGATAGATTCTAATTGGTTCAAATTGTGTCCACTGTCTGTCATTGCCAAGTCAGCTGTAGTCAGTGGTCAAAGGCATACAATGACATGTGATTTAAAGGGGTTCAGTACTATGAGTAAGGGCCATTTTTCACACAAATAGGATGCATTATAAGCCAGGTAAATATTCTAGTAGGTCTGTAGTATTGTCTTGTTTTCCATGGTTTTGATATCTTACAATTGCAAATTGTTACAACAAATGACTAATTAAGGCATATAAATAAGGTACAAAATGTTATGTACCTTAAATAGCAAGTTTTTATAGAAAACTTCTGATGCCAAAAATCTGCTACATTGAGTTCACTTTAACTAGAAGAATGCTTTAGTGATAGGAATAATTTCCACTTTTAATTGGTTCTGAAGGCAAACAGGTGATATTTAAGTTTTATGAATGTTTGAGAACACACAAGAATTGACTATGTCCTCAAGAAGGGAAGAAAAAGGTTGCAGTTTTTCTCACTTCAAATTGTGGTCTTAGCCATATGTAGTAAAATATACCAAGGGTTCACATCACAGATATTAGATACAGCATCTGCAATATGAATGTCAGTTATGAATTGGCTGGCATAGAATTATTTGGCTATGCATAACTGAGTAAATTGTATGAACCAAAAGCTAATATGTATCTAGATAAGCTATATTTTACAGGCTTTATAAATTCATTTTTGAAAGTCCTATAATTTCATTAATTTTGTTTGGATTCATTTGATACATCAAAAGCACAACCTTAAGTATCAGAATATTATTCCACTTTAGGGTGTACCTAAATAGAGTTAAATTTGAGGTCTGTAATACCAGTATGTTCACCAATTTTACTTTCTACATCTGGAGGCACTGAAAGATTATCTTTTTATTCTTCCTTATAATTATGTGGGAGTCATGTAACTGGAGTCTGGCTAAATGTAATGTGGTCAGAAATCATGTGCATCAACCTAAACCTTGTCATAAAACAAATTCCAGGATTCTCCTTATCTCTGCTTTTGCACACTAGCTGGATGAATGCAGAAAATCAAGAACAGGATTCTAAAGAGTCCAGAGGAGAGCAAGGGGCAGCATGAAACAATAAGCTTTATACCCTCAATTGCCACTGAAGAGCTCTGTCCGGTACAGTTATGCAACCATCATCCACTTGCAAATTGAGGGAGAAATAATGATTTATGACATTAAGTCTCTAATATTTGAAATAGTTTATAAACCTGCTATTACTTACTGCTTTGACTCATACTAGTGTATTTGTTATTATTGTTTACATTATAAGAGGGCAACCAATATTTTAGGAGGTTACTCTTTCTGCCTGTAATTTCAAGTTTGTTAATAATTCATTTTTTGAAAAGAAGTTAAAAAAATGTTGTTCCTTCAAGTACTATTCTTATCCAGTTTTAGATTTACATGCTTTTACCATTGCAAAATAAACATCATGTGAAGGGAAAGAAGAATATACCTTTTAGAAGATGTGGTTTTATTTGTAGTCCTATCACCTACAGTTCTATGGCCTAAGGCAAGTAATTTTAAGTGCTAGGTTTCAATTTCCTCACATGCAACATGAAAGCATTAGAGCAGACCCCAAGGTCCCATCCAATTCCAAGATTTAATGATCTAGGAATATCCAGGGCTTGAACAGGATGGGAAGTTGAAGAAATATTAGAAAGAAGAAGAATATAAATATTATAGTTTGGAGAAAGTAGGTGTTGACAAAGAGACTTGGCAGAGATTATAGAGTGCATTAGTCCATTCTCACATTGCTGTATGGACGTACCCGAGATTGGCTTGCTTATAAAGTAAAAAGGTTTAATTGACTCACAGTTCTCTGCAGGATTGGTGAAGCCTTAGGAAACTTACAATCATGGCAGAAGGGGAAGCAAACACGTCCTTCTTTACATGGTGGCAGGAAGAAGGATGAGAGAAGGGAGAAAAATCCCCTTATAAAGCTGTTAGAACTCATGAGAACTTACTCACAATTATGAGAACAGCATGGGGAAACTGCCCCAATGATCTAATCACCTCCCATGAGGTCTCACCCACAACACATGGGGACTACAATTTGAATTACAATTCAAGATGAGATTTTGGGCTGGGACACAGTCAAACCATATCATAGAGAGAAAACAAAATTGCACAAGGACACAATTTACTATAGTTGTATAAATTCTATGTACAGAAATCTTCATGTGTAGAGTTGTGTTTAATAGTTTAGGTTATGAGATCAAATGAAACTGATTTCAAAGTCAAGCTCTGCTATGTGGTCTTGACCACATATTTAAATCTCTCTGCACTTCTGTACCCATGTTCATAAATGAAGATAATAATAACTTTTTGCTAGGTTACAATTAATGTGAAAATGTGAGAATTGAGTGAATACATATAAAGCACATAAAGTAGCATAAAGTGCATGAGCTATATTCCAAAAACAGGATTTATTTATTAAAGTATTTATTAAATATTTTCATTTCTAAGTCAAATTAAGTTTTTACATATCTGCTTGAGTTATCAATTTTCCTTTAATTTACCATGTAAACTTGTCAAACCATTTTATGGCTCCATGTCTCAATTTTCTGATCTGTGAAAAAGAAAGTCGAACTAAAATATCTTAAATTATCTTCAAACACTAAAATTATCTTATACCAATTTCCTCTTCATGAGTGAAAGCATCTAGAAATGCCAAAATATGCAAATTAGAGAAATGCTACAAAATTACTACTATATTTTCCCTTTATTGATGTTACAAGCACCTGAGGAAAGAAGCGTATACAATAATCTTGAAAAGAATCAAAATTTATCTTAATTTTTCAAAAATATTTAAAATGATTTAAAATATTTATTTGAAGAAAGGCATAAATAACAATTGACTTCAATAGTACATATAACAAGATTATACTGTGAATAGATGTGTGGTATTATTTCTGAGGACTCTGTTCTGTTCCATTGGTCTATATCTCTGTTTTGGTACCAGTACCATGCTGTTTTGGTTACTGTAGCCTTGTAGTATAGTTTGAAGTCAGGTAGCGTGATGCCTCCAGCTTTGTTCTTTTGACTTAGGATTGTCTTGGAGATGCAGGCTCTTTTTTGGTTCCATATGAACTTTAAAGCAGTTTTTTCCAATTCTGTGAAGAAACTCATTGGTAGCTTGATGGGGATGGCATACACATCTACAGCCATCTGATCTTTGACAAACCTGAGAGAAACAAGAAATGGGGAAAGGATTCCCTATTTAATAAATGGTGCTGGGAAAATTGGCTAGCCATAAGTAGAAAGCTGAAACTGGATCCTTTCCTTACTCCTTATACGAAAATTAATTCAAGATGGATTAGAGACTTAAATGTTAGACCTAATACCATAAAAATCCTAGAGGAAAACCTAGGTAGTACCATTCAGAACATAGGCATGGGCAAAGACTTCATATCTAAAACACCGAAAGCAACGGCAGCAAAAGCCAAAATTGACAAATGGGATCTCATTAAACTAAAGAGCTTCTGCACAGCAAAAGAAACTACCATCAGAGTGAACAGGCAACCTAGAGAATGGGAGAAAATTTTTGCAATCTACTCATCTGACAAAGGGCTCATATCCAGAACTACAAAGAACTCAAACAAATTTACAAGAAAAAAACAAACAACCCCATCAAAAAGTGGGCAAAGGATATGAACAGACATTTCTCAAAAGAAGACATTCATACAGCCAACAGACACATGAAAAAATGCTCATCATCACTGGCCATCAGAGAAATGCAAATCAAAACCACAATGAGATACCATCTCACACCAGTTAGAATGGCGATCATTAAAAAGTCAGGAAACAACAGGTGCTGGAGAGGATGTGGAGAAATAGGAACACTTTTACACTGTTGGTTGGATTGTAAACTAGTTCAACCATTATGGAAAACAGTATGGCGATTCCTCAAGGATCTAGAACTAGATGTACCATATGACCCAGCCATCCCATTACTGGGTATATACCCAAAGGATTATAAATTATGCTGCTATAAAGACACATGCACTCGTATGTTTACTGCAGCACTATTCACAATAGCAAAGACTTGGAATCAACCCAATGTCCATCAGTGACAGATTGGATTAAGAAAATGTGGCACATCTACACCATGGAATACTATGCAGCCATAAAAAAGGATGAGTTTGTGTCCTTTGTAGGGACATGGATGCAGCTGGAAACCATCATTCTTAGCAATCTATCACAAGAACAGAAAACCAAACACCGCATGTTCTCACTCATAGGTGGGAACTGAACAATGAGATCACTTGGACTCGGGAAGGGAAACATCACACACAGGGGCCTGTCATGGGGAGGGGAGAGGGGGGAGGGATTGCATTGGGAGTTATACCTGATGTAAATGACGAGTTGATGGGTGCAGCACAGCAACATGGCACAAGTATACATATGTAACAAACCTGCACGTTATGCACATGTACTCTACAACTTAAAGTATAATAATAATAAATAAATTTAAAAAAAAATTATACTGTGAATAAAAAAATGAATTGATGTTTTCACAAATTTGCTATTCTTTATTCTATTAACAATAGCTCTGAGATAAAAACAGCACATTAAAATAACCCTAAAAAAGCTTATAATCTTAAAATTTAACTCAATTTAAGTTGTTTATATTTTGATAGTTAATTTGATTTTCATACACATAAAACGTAAGGAATTGAATTACTTTTAAGTTTTAGTTAGGATAGTACAAACAAGTAAAAGAAAACGATGATTTTCATATTATTCTCACACTCTTTAATGGTTGTTTTAATTGAATCCCCATTTCTCCCTTAACATTATTATTTGTGGGTTGATACATTTAAAGGCAAACTTGTGTCATTGCTATACTAATTTTGTTAAGGATAATTAGTTAAAATTAGAACTTTAAACTTTATTCTTTTAATTTCTGTTTCTTGAGGATCACAGAGGTTATAAGAGATTGATTACAGATTTCTCAGATCTTAAATTCACAATACATGAAAGGAGCATGAATGATTATATATATGATATATACAATTAAATACTAATAATCAGTGGATTTCTAAGAAACAGCAAGATATTTAGGAAAAGGGGTTGGAGTAATTACCATAAAGTTTTGGGAATAACCAAAAACTTTTTGTCAATTTACCAAAAAGGAAAAAATAATATAAAATTTAATTTAATGTATAGTCTCAAATATTATGTAGATAATTTTCTAGTTCTCCTCCTGTCTTTTAAATATAACTAATATAATAAAAGTAATTTCTATATTTATCTTCTATTTGTTCTTGAGACCTATCTAAAAGGGGTAAAAAAACAATTAAAATGTCAAAGCCCACATAAATAAACCTTGGTGTGCTTATCCAAAAGTAATCTATATAATTTATTTTCATAAATAATTTTGGAGATTTGTATTTCTTGTAAAATGTTTACATAGTAAAACTAGACTGTTTTATTTATCAGAGTTCAAGGGCTATAGATTGTGCTTAATCAATGAGCAATGATTAAAGAATACAAGTTCTAACTACAAATCTGGTAAGGAAATAAAGTGAAATACGTCAAGTAGCATAATTCCATCTATATAGTCTAAGTAATTAAAAACTAAATTGCTCATGTAAACCTGTTCATTTTACGTATTTGTATTTTATTTCTATAAAGTTATAAGGTTCTATTTGTTTATTTAATTTCTTTTGAAAAATTATCAGTCAAGAGTTGTCAAAGGATATGAAGTAATACACTAATTTTCAATAGTAAAAAAAATATCCAACAAATTTTCAGTTGTTTAAATAAATTGGAGAAATATGAGTATTTATTAGCTTGGAACAATTGCAATGACCACCATTAACTTAACATCTATCCCTTTAATTCAGTCTTAATTTTATCAAGTGATTTTGCTTTTTTAACCAAAAACAGAGAACAGTTATGTACCTTTTTATAAACTCTGTAACTCACTAGTGTCTTATGCTACTTTCATTGTCAGAACAAGATGATCTAAAAATTTATGATATTTTAGAAATGAGTACATCATAATCATTCCTTCAATTGAAGTGAGGATGTATTCTCATACATACTTCAATTCAAATATTATGTATTGGGTATTAAGCATCATGAAGTAGTCTGTTTGTAACACTTGTCAGTTTCCTACCATATTCAATATTCAAACTTTCTAATATATTTTGGGGAGAAAAAGTATTTCCCCTGTGCAGAAACTTAGCTTTCTACTCCACAAAGTGTTCCTAGCTATGACTACTAACTGTATCAGGAGGTACTACTCCTGACCCTGCTGTAATTTACTAGTGAACAGTCTCATTCGGCAGAGTGTGACTTTCTCTGTACCTGTTTCTATAGGTGTGAATATCTCTAACATGCCTCACTATTGTATCCCCAGGGTCTATGTTTTATCTGATTAAACTGAAGAATTGGAGTTTCCCAAAGCCCTTATAATGTGGGAGATATGAAAACTTTTCTCACGTGACAGCCCCTGTAATGCAAAGGAAAATTATCCTCACTAATCCATCATAGTTCTTATCTTGTCCTCTATCCTCAGACCTGAACATTTATCAAAGAAGATTACCTGCAAACTGCCATATTGAAATATACATACCTACCAGAGGACAATTCCACTATCTACCCAGAGAGATTGTCTTGGCTATAGAATATGTTACTATCCTCTTCTGACAACCTCTTCCACACAAGAGAACCTTGCCATCTCCTACAGCAAATTTCTCAAAGTCAGAGTCATTTAGCTAAAATATCAAAGTGGGGAAGGTTGAGAAAGATGTTGCATCTGCAAAATAATCAGAGATCAGCTTTGGCTTAGGGGCTTCCAAGCCAGCAGAGTCATCTAGAATGGGCTTGGTCTCAACAATTTCAATTCTCTTCAAAGTCTTCCAGCCATGATGAGGTTAAACAGATGTACTTGTCTTTTTTCTAGATCATTCAGGAGTTGATACTTTAATCATACACATAGAGATTCACTCATTGTGTACATATCTGTATGTCTTTATGTTTTAGAACATAGAAAATTTGAATCTAGCAATGAATAAAATTGGCAAGAACCCTACCGTTATGGAACTTCCATTCTTTTGAGATAAGAGAGAAAACAAATTAAAAAGCATCGGGAGTATTGACAGAGAGATGCATTTCTATAGAAGGTCTGGGAAACTTTATAGAGAATGAGACATTTTAGTACAGATGGCAACAACTGAGGGAGTAAATTACTTAGACGTGTGAAGCCAATAAATGAGCAAACTCCAAGGCCTGCAGAGGAATTCTTACAGTGCCAAAGGCAAATGAAGGAAGCCAGTCTGGCTAGATTAGAGGAGGAGAGCATGAGAATTTAATAACAGACAATGGAAGAATGGTATGCTACATTCTTTGGCTTTTATTGGGTGTGAAATGGAGAGCACATGAACATTTTTCAGCAGAGCAGTAATGTGACCTGACCTAAGGTTTAACAGAATCATGAGACTGCAGTGTTCAGAAGACACTGAAGAGAAGCAATTATAGGGGGAACAAAAAAACAATAGTTAGAAGGCTACCATAATAATCAAGGACTTCTGCAATGACAAGGAACCTACTAAACAACATAGTAATAAGAGGCTACTGCAATAATTAGGGAGTAGGTGGGGCATAGTGGCTCACCCCTGTAATCCCAGCACTTTGGGATGCCAAGGCAGGTGGATCGCTTGAAGTAAGGAGTTCGAGACCAACCTGGCCAAGACGATGAAACACTATCTCTAATAAAAATACCAAAATTAGCTAGGCGTGGTGGTGCATGCCTCTAATCCCAGCTACTCAGGAAGCTGAGGAAGGAGAATCACTTGAACCCAGGAGGCAGAGGTTGCAGTGAGCCAAGATAACGCTACTGCACTCCAACCTGAGCAAGAGAGCAAGACTGGGTCTCAAAAATAAATAAATAAAATAAAATAGGGAGTACTGTAAATCAGGAAGCCAAAGCAATAACCATGTGCTATTCCAACAACCGGGAGGCTACTGCAAGAATCAGGCTAGAGATGACAATGCCTGGATAGGGTGTTACAATGGAGAAACTGTGATATGATCAGACTTATGATTTGTTTTGAAAATAGGTCCCACAGGATTTCTAAATATAGATATCTCTATAGCATACACGGTATGAGAATAAAGAAGGACAAAAGAAAGATACCAAGGTTTTTGTTTGTTACTTTGCTTTTGCTAAGACATGAAAAGATGGCATTGCTGCTGATGTGGAAGAGACTGTGGGTAAAGCAAGTTTGGTGAAACTGAATGAGAATTTCAATACTGGTACTGAATTGTGTTTGAAGAGCTATTATCCAGAGTGTATTCTGAGTAAATAAAAGCATATGATTTATTTTCAGAAAATGTCAATTATTTGTTTATTGGAAATATACTCCTCTTTGTCTCTTAAAAATATACAAAGTTTGGCTGGTTGTGGTGGCTCACACCTGTAATCCCAGAAATTTGGGAGGCAGAGGTGAGCGGATCACTTGAGGTCAGGAGTTCGAGATCAGCCTGGCCAACATGGTGAAACCCCATTTCTACTAAAAATACAAAAATTAGCCAAGCTTGGTGGAGGGCACCTGTAATCACAGCTACTCAGGAAGCTGAGGCAGGAGAATCGCTTGAACCCAGGAGGTGGAGGTTGCAGTGAGCCAAGATCATGCCACTGCACTCCAGCCTGGGCAACAGAGTGAGACTCCATCTCAAAACAACAACAACAACAACAACAACAACAACAACTATCTATATATGTGTGTGTGTACGTGTTTGTATATATATGTATATATGTGTGTATATATGTATATATGTATACACGTGTATATATGTATACACACACAAAGCCTTTTAAAGTCTCATTGTCGACAAGTATTTCACCTTTACTTCCAACTGTCTCAAATTTGTTGAAAGATATAAATGGCAAATGTCTGTGGGTTTTTGTTTTATAATTCATAATTACTGTAAGTGTCCCACGGAAGTGGAATTTTATAGAACAAAGTTCAGAAAATCCTTATTGAGCAAGTGTCTTATTAAGGGCCAAAAATTATACTAAGATTTTAAATTTTTTTTTACAAATATTCCTCAGAAAGCATTGCAAAATAATATGGCAACTTTCAAATAATAACAGTGTGCTTGCATATAGTAATTATCAGTAAGTGTTTGCCTTCCCCCTCCAGGGAAGAGAAAGATTTTTCACTTTTTATTTACTCACCACAGGTATCCAAATACCTTGTATTATGGAACTTTTGCTTAAGTTGACCAAAATAGTTGTCTTTTAAGGTCTCAATTGCCCTATTTTATACTGTCTGGATAATAACAATTGTTAAATATAAAAGTAAAGCAAAAGTCACATCTATACATCTGAGTATCAGGGTAGCAATTTCTCTAATTCACTAAAATTAGAGATAGACATCCAATAAATATTTCTTTGTAATCTTTTGAGATGAACCAATTTTAAAAGTTGAAAATGAGTTGCATTGGTATTAATAGTTATCATCCAATAGTCTTTACATTGTCATTAAAATACATTTCACTTTGTTAAGAAAAATAGCAAACATATTTTTTAAATATTTTGGTATGAATACCTGAGTTTATCAAAAGACATGCATCATCCATAATTTTAAGGTTAATTATAGCTGCTGCTGCTTCTTTTTTTTTTTTTTTTTTTTTTTTTCTTGAGTCTGAGTCTTGCTTTATCACCGAGACTGGAGTGCAGTGGCACAATCTCGGCTCACTGCAAGCTTCACCTCACGCGTTCAAGTGATTCTTCTGCCTCAGCCTACCGAGTAGCTGGGATTACAGGTGCCTGCCACCACACCCAACTAATTTTTGTATTTTTAGTAGAGATGGAGTTTCACCATGTTGACCAGACTGGTCTGTAACTCCTGACCTCGAGTGATCAGCCCTCCTAGAACTCCCAGAGTGCTGAGATTATAAGCATGAGCCACCACACCCGGCCAGGTTGATTATAGCTTTTAAATGCAATGCAAATATACCCATTAAAATTAAACAATAATATCTAATTTTTTCTCAAGAAAAATCATCACATAATTATTTAAATTTAAAATTTTAATTTTCTGTTTATTTGTCTATATCATTCTATTGTATAGTTGCTTTATTCCAGCAGATTTAAGGGCAATGACCTATGAATTAGAGAAGTTGTTTGTCTCTAAGGGTTCCTGGATATGGTCCATTAAATACAGCACACAAATATTTTGTAAGTATCTTCAGTAATGTACTACCAAGTGTGGGGAACAATGTGCTTTGAATCATTTCTATCACTTTGTTTATGATAAAAGTAGGTTTTCACCTGAGGCAAATTCTGTTTTATTGAGTGCCACTAAAGTTTATTTCATGGGTATGTTACTTTTGTTGATAAGATAAACCAAATCCTTTGCTTAAAAGAATGCTAAAGATAAAATGCAAGGTATTTAATGCAGTTTTATTCTTAAAGGCATTAACAAATTATCAAGAGTGGTTTAAAATATATTTACTTCATTTTTCCCCCTAGTTTATATGTTTCTATTTATATAGGCATATATGTTTTCATCTTCTCTTACATATTTATGAATAACATAGAAAGTTATAGCTCATATTAAGTATAAACCTTATACTTTTGTCAGATATTTAAAAATAAGTATTTTTTTTGCATTTTTCTTACAATTTTTAATTAGTTTCTAATTGTCTCACATAATACGACCATATTTTCTAAGGGATTCAACAAGTGGCTCGGTGACTGATAATGAAGATTGATGATGAGAGATCAATAATTTTCCACTCTATCAGAATAATGTATTTAGCACATAAACATGCCCAGGGAATCCTCCATCTTAAAACTAATCTAATAAACAATAAATGAAACCACTCTTGCCCCAAGTCCTGCTCCTGATTCTGCCCCATTCTCTGCTTCCCTTAAAAGCAAAGCTATTGAGGAAATATCTATTGTTGATCTCCCTTCCTCACCTATAATTTGTTCTCAGTCCAAACCAAGGTGCATCCCTTCAGAGATTATTGCAGAAAGCTCCCGTAAAAATCTGCCATTGAAACAACCTTTAGTTTTAATTTTAAAAGGTAAATAAGGACATTAACAAGATAGTGGAATAGGAATTTCCAGCCCTCCCTTTCCTCTACAAAAACATCAATTTAAATAAGCATGCACACATGAAAATTCCTAGAAATGAGATAGCACAGAAATAAGAAAAGACACATTGAAAAAGGAGCAAAGGAGAGTTTCTAATACCTGTGTCAGCCTTCTCCCAAACATTGGGAGCACAGTTTGGAGAGAGAAAGGAGCACTGGACTTTGCCTGGGACCCCACCACGAGGCCTGCCCAGTAAACCCCAGCACAGAGTAGGTCCCCATGGCCCCAGGCTTCAGGCCAGCACCTATGGATTGAGCTTCCAGACCTGTCACTGCTCTAGGCCAGACCCTGAATTCCCAGTTCCAGGCTGCCAGGTCAACTTCAGCAGCCTCAGGCTCAGGATGAGCCCCAAAACCAGGCTGGCTCCAGCAGCCCTTGGGTCCAGGAAAATTCCAGTGTCAGGCCAGCTCTCTAAGACTCAGACGCTAGGCCTGACACAGGGACAAGCCAGATCCCGTGGCCCCAACAGCCCTAGTTATCAGACTGTTGCCTGCAGACACAGTCTCCAGGCTGTCCCCTGCAGATAAGAGTCTCTAGGCCTGTCCAATGTTAGGCTGGCCTCTGTGGCCGGTTCCAGACCAACCTAGGGCCAGGTTGATCCACACAACCCCAGGCTTCTGCCTACCCCAGGCAAATTTAAATACTGCTGGCCATTTACATCTTGTTTTGAGAAATGTCTATTGAGATCCTTTTCCTATTTTTTTTTTTAATTTTTATTTACTTTTGTGCTATTGAGTTGTTGGAGTAACATATATTTGGTTATTAATCCCTTATCAGATACATGTTTTGCAAAAATTTCCTTCCATTCTATAGGTTGTGCCTTATCTCTGTTAATTATTTCTTTTGCTGTGCAGACACTTTTTAGTCTGAAGTATTTCCGTTTGTCTGTTCTTACTTTTGTTGCTTCTGCTTTTGGTGAGATATAGATATATATTATATATATATATATAAAATCATTGCTCACACCAATTTCATGGAGCTTTCCCTATAGTAGTTTTATGGTTTCAGGTCTTATGTTTAAGTCTTTAATTCATTTTAGTTATTGATTGATTCTTTCATACTATTGTTGTTTGAAAAAAATATTGATATGATTTTAATCTTCTTAAATTTGTTAAGACTTGTTTTATGGCCTAAGATATAAACTACTCTGGAGAGTGTTTCATGTGTGCTTGAGAATAATGTGTATTCTGGTGTGTTTGGGTGTAATATTCTATTTTATCTGTATAGGTCCATTTGGTCTAAAGTATATCACAAACCCAATATTTCCTTGTTGATCATGTGTCAGACTGATCTGTCTATTGCTGAAAGTGAGGTATTGAAGTCTCCTTCTTTATGGTATTCCAGTCTATCTCCCCTTCATATCTTTTAACGTTTTCTTTATATATGGAAGTCCTCCAATATTGGCTTCTTTCAATATTTCCTGTTTGTCCCTGGTTTCCTACAATTTAAATATAAGATGCCTTAGTTTAAATATGTTGATATTTATCCCATTTGATAGTCTCTGATCTTTCTGGATCTGTGGGTTGCTGTAAGCTATTGATTTGGAAAATTCTTATCCTTATTACTTCAAATATTTCTTCTGTTTCTTCTTATTCTGATATTCCAATTATACTTATGTTATACCTTTTTCTAATTGTCCTAAAGCCCTTGGATATTCTGCTTTTTTCTCATTCTATCATTCTCTTTGCAATTTGATTTGAATTATTTTGATTGACATGTCGTCAGGTTTAGATGGACATGTCTTTATTTTTTCTTCAGCCATGTCCATCATAGACATTCACTATTTCCATTGCCATCTTTTTTATTTCTAGCAATCCCTTTTAATTCCTAGAGTTTCTATTTCTCTAATAACTTCACATATCTCTTTCTCCATCCCGTCTAGGCTTTTTCATTGGAACTTGAGTTATTTGAATTCCCTATGATAATTCAAAGTTTATGGGATATCTGATTCTGGTTCTGATTCTTGTTTTGTCTTTTTAGACCATATGTTTTCTCGCCTATTAGCATGCCTGTATTTTTCAGCATGGATTTGAGTAGCAGAGGGAAATATTCCAGATTATGAGCAAATGCCTTAAAACTGACTTCTTCACAAATGAACTCCTCACTCATCCCATCCTAACTTTTTGCCATAATGTTAGACTTACTCAATTTGCTTCAAGTAATTTTCATCCTTCCACACTTCTTTTAATTTTTACCATCTCATCTTAGTTTTAGTCACAGAAAAGGTCGACATTATTTTAAGTTTGTTATTGAAAATATTTTAGTTACTCTTGTCTTTGTTTTTCTTCTACACTAGCTCTGAAACTTCCTCTCATAGGCAACATATATTTTAATATATTTTTAAAATTTTCTACTGCTTCATAACAAACTATCACAAAAGTAGCACCTTAAAACTTATGTGGCAGGGTTGGGGTCAGGACTCTGGACACAATTGATCGGGTCCTCTGCTAAGTGTTTCACAAGGCTGCAATCAGGTATGGGTTAGGGCTGGATCTGTACATGGAGGTTTGACTGGGGAAGCATCTGCTTCCAAACTCACTCAGGTTTTTAGCACAATTCATTTTCTTGCAGCTGCAATACTGAAATCCTAGGCTTCTTGCTGGCTATCAGCTGGACACTGTTCTCAGCCTGTGGGGCTCTCTGTTGTTGTTAGAGTCTGACCACAAATTTTGGAGGCTGCTTGAAGTTCCTTGTCATGGAGGTTTTTTCAACATGAATGCGTATTTCATCAAGCAAACAAGGATAGTCTCTAAAGTAAGCTTGAAAGCAACATTGAATCTTATATATTAAAATGTAATAGTAGAGTGACATTCACCTTTTCCATATTCTATTGGTTAAAAGTAAGGTGCAGATCACACCTATACTTAGATGAGAGAGATATTACACAAGGTATTAATATGAAAGGCAGAAAGTAAGCATGGGGTAGCAGAGCATCTTAGAATATGACTGTGACAATCTGGTTCTAAAAATAAAAAATCCTTAACATGAGTCCTGCTGCTCTTCCAGAATGTTTAAGTAGTTATATTTACATGATTTTCATTAGACGGCAACAATGGTTGTTAATATACATACATGTAAGCATTTTCAATGAAACTGTGTTGCAAATAATGTTTTATAGAATTTTATTTCATTCAACTGTGTATTATGCATGTATTTCCATATCAAAGACTGTAAATATACATTATCACTTGAAATGTCTGCAAACTATTACATTATATGAATGTGTATAATGTTTTTAAACATTTCCTAATTGATGAACATATGTTTTTTACTCCTATTTTCTTACTCTTAAATATATAGATGAATGCACTTTTTTAATCTGCCAAGTTATTTCATTATGTAACATTTCTTGATATAAAGTTCCTGGGTCATCTAAAAAATGCACACTTAAATTTTAATAGTGTTTGTCTTTCAAAAATTTGCACATACATTGTCACCTACAGAGCATAAGGGTATCCGTGACCTGGATTAAAATCAGGTAAATTGCTAAAACCTAAGTCTTTAATTTGCACACCAAGTGCACAAGAAAGTCTTCTCAGGATTACTTTAAGAGTGTATGTTCTAATTTTTAAGGCATTCACAAAATCAGTGAAATCTGAGAACTTGGAGACTTATGAGCTATTTCTATGGTGTTCTTTATTATACCCTAATGAATAATATGATGTAAAACTTTTGACCATTGGTAGCTTTTGACGTTTGGATGAATTATTTATTACGGTACTTGCAAGCAATTCACACTACTACCTTTATCACTGCCTCCTTATTTGGTATTAAAAAATTTAAATAGCCAATGAATACTTCCCATTTAATTCAATTATCCATGTATTAACCTTTAATGGCATGTATACAAAAATAAATTATTTCATGTTAAATTATAATATTCTGTTGAAGGATAGTAGAAAGCACTTAAAATTTTCAAATATTGAAGATAATTTTAATGTTTGAGCTGGGTGTTTTGACGACATAGTGAATTTCAACTTCCACATGTTAAGTATAGCTCCATAGTTCACATGATATGACCATTTTTGAACAAGTACCACTTTTCAAATTTTCTTTGGCACTTATACAAATATTGATACTACATAATATTGAGAGGAACAAATACCAAAAATCTTTAAAGACAATCTATTAAAAGAATATGAAGATAAAGAATGATTCCTTTATGTGGTAGTCAATAAATCAAATGATATTTGAAGAGTTCAGCTCCTGGCCAAAATCCTATCTGTGATTTTCAGGACAGACCATAGGCAATGACAAAGTTACCTGGTAGGCCTCACAGAAAAAAACTACTCTCCTCACAGCAGACATGCTGTACAGCCAGTGCATTGCAGTCTCTGTGGGGAGCTGCAGTCAAAGACTCAGACCTCTATTGCCTTTGATTCACATTCCCAGTGTGAGGGCATGGCAGATGACTTTTCATTATATGGATTCTGCCTGCTTATTCACTCTTTGTGAAGTCTTCTATATACCTTGACACATCTCTGTACGCTATAGTTACAGAATAATTCAGTCCCTTAGCTGTACATTCTCCTTCATATTATTTATATTTTTACATGATTATCATTCTTCTTGAAATGCTCTCCCTTCTCTTGATTCTTCAAGGTTCAACCTAACTAATACTTTTCTTGTAATTTCTTCATGACAGTACTAGATAGTCTATACTTTAAGTTCCTTAAGCCCCTAATACATTTTATAGAACATGTGACACTATTTTTTAAATTTTCTTTTTTAAAACTATCTCTTTTTTCTGACCACAGATAAACATTTTTTTTAATGTACTTCTTCAGTATGCAACATAACTCCTGACATGGAGCTTTTGCTTAATATTTGTTGACTTCATAAGAATAGATTTCCAATATGTAGTTATACCACATGCCAATTTCATTCTTTCAGTTATAATATCCTTCCCAATATAAATATTCATGAACTTCTAAATTCATGATGTTTTTTCTGTGATTATTTCTTTACTCTTTGATCTATTCCTTTGATGCTCAGCAGTTCTTAAAAATAATTTCACATTATTTAGCAGTTATTTATGATTTCTTACTCCACTGGCAACTGTGTCACATGCATTGGTTCCTATTTTCAGATTGGAATGTTATCTAGCTATGTATTTTACTATAAACTCAACTGAGACAAGGTCACCTGCTTGCTTAGATTAGCAACAGTCACTGGTTGCTTCTAAAATCAAACTCAAACTCCACAGTCTAATAAAAAAAAATCTACCAATTGAATTTTATGTAACCTAAAACAAACATGGCAAATGGTAAATTTAGAACACTAGTTTGGTTTTGTCTCTTTGTTTTGTTTTTTGAGACAGACTCCACCCTCTGATACCCAGGCTGGAGTGCAGTCTAAGCTCACTCCAACCTAAGTGCAATCTCAGCTCACTGCAACCTCTGCCTCCTGGCTTCAAGTGATTTTCCTGCCTCCGCCTCCCAGAAAGGCGCGAATCACCACGCCCAGATAATTTTTTTTTTTTTTTTTTTGTATTTTTAGTAGAGATGGGATTTTGCCATGTTGACCAGGCTGGTATCGAACTCCTAACCTCAACTGATCCGCCCACCTCGATCACCCAAAATTCTGAGATTACAGGGGTGAGCCACTGCGCCCGGACAATATGCCAAAATTTCTACACAGATGAGTTAATTAATAAACATACAGTGTTATTGAATATGATGATAGATGCTTAAAAATCCGTGTTGGTATATTTCAATTAGTAGATTGATGTGAGTTTAAAAATTAATGATATATATCTGATGTCATTTTTAGCATTTTTAATCATCAGCTCATGGTCAATAAATGTGACCATTTTGTATATTCTAACAAAACACTTTCCTGATTTTATTGCACAATACACTTAAATTAAGTAAAAGAGTGATTTGGTCTGTGTGAGTCTACACAACTCCCTTCTTTTTGAATTCCCAAGTCTATATTAAATTTCTTTTTATCCTCCAAAATACTGTGCTACATACTTAATAAGTATTTTCCTATTGTTAGAAAGGTTTATGAAGACAGTAAACATATCAAACTGGAATATATGCCTAGAAAATGATCACATTATTACTGTGAAAGTTTTATTTGTTGACCTTATATTTATTTCCACTAGCATGAAATGTAAAATTGATACTATGTGGGGGAGGTTCAATAATATTTGTGCTGGCTACATACAATTTGAAAGTGCATTTATAACTTTTCAGTATTTTAAAAATATTGTTTAAATAAGAACTATTTAATCGAATTTAAACACATACTGGAAAGAAACTTTTTTTTGAAAAGTTCTTGGGCTTTCATAAACATGCTATAATCTTAATTTTTTACCAAATTATTTGATTGACATGATAGTAGTATTTGAGGAGACTACTAGTAAAGTTTCCAAGTAGGCCTGTGAGAAAGAGTAGGCATTGAAGAGATTTGTGAGAGAGAAGAAAGTAAGATATGCATTTACTGGATATAGTAATCAATCTTTCAAAAAAACTTTGGATTATAGTTATACACGGGTAACTTTCAATATTCCTAAATAACTCTATACTATTTTATTTTACTCTACATAACTTGCCAAGCTAACTATAGGTTCAGTATTCAGAATACTTTTTTTGTTGTTTAATAGGAGAAGTGACTTAATTTCCTTTCTTAATGAAATGTTGGTTCATTCAAATATTCTCAGAAAAGAAAGAGATTGATAGTAGTTACTAATATTGCTTGAGTTTTCTATGACTTGTTTCTTAATAACTGTAAAGCTTACTTTATAAAAATTGCCCAACTGCTTATTTTGAAAAAAATATTTCTACAAATAGAAGATGTTTGTGATGGTTAATATCGAGTGTCAACTTGATTGGACTAAAGGATGCAAAGTACTGTTCCTGGGTGTGTCTGTGAGATTGTTGCCAAAGGAAATTAACATTTGAGTCAGTGGACTGGAAGAGAAGGACCCACCCTCAATCTGGTGGGCACCATTTAATCAGGTGCCAGCATGGCTAGAGTAAAGCAGGCAGAATAAAGTAGAATGAGAGTGATGTACTTTATTTTCTGACCTTGATATTTCTCCCATGCTGAATGCTTCCTGCCCTCGAACATCAGACTCCAAGTTCTTCAACTTTTGGACTCTTGAATTAACACCAATGATTTGCCAGGGGCTCTTGGGTCTTTGGCCATAGGCCGAAGGCTGCACTATTGGCTTTTCCAAGTTTTGGGACTTGGACTGGCTTCCTTGATTCTCAGCTTGCAGATGGCCTATTGTGGGACTTCACCTTGTGATTGTGTGGGTCAATGCTCCTAGTAAACTCCCCATCATATATACATATATCCTGTTAGTTCTATTCCTCTAAAAATTCTGACTAATACAATGTTAAACTGACAATATATATTTTAGAGCTTACAAATGCATTTAGCACATATAGTTCATGAAAATATACTGCTAACTCATTGTATTATTGCCTTTGATTGTTCTCTCTCAAAGTCCAGTCATGTTCAAGGACCGTTGGGAATTCTAACACAATCAAAGACGATTCTTTCAGAAGTACACTGTCTTAACCAGTGGTATAAATTCAAATTTCCTTTTTGTTAATGTAGTGCATCACATATATGAGTTATTGCTTAGGATTTGAGAAATTTTAATTTTCCAATATTGCTATATTTGGTATATTAGTTAATGAGTTGTATTTTTATTTTTAATTTTTGTCTGCATCGAATCATCCATTAATTGAATTGTCTTTTGTGTTTATTGCTGTGGAGAGTAATGTACTGCTATACAATCTAGAAAGGACAACTCTTTATAAATGATGAAATTAGATATTTGTTTAACAAAGCATTATCTTCCATTTGATGACTTTTATTAAATCTGTGATATGTCCAGTCTGGTTCATTTAATAGATTTACAAATAGTTAGATCTAACTTTGATCTTACATTAGCAGCTAGCCTTTTCTGGCTAGACTGTTCTGCTTTTTAAATTATTTAGTGATTCAATAGCACAGGCTGCCTCCACAAACCCAAATGTTCACATGTAGCAACAAATGAAACACCATAATCTTAACAAGATTATTATAATAGTCATCAGAAAAATGGAAATTATCTGCTTTAATTACTAGATTATAACCCCATTAACTCTTCTGCATGAAAAGTGGAAATTAGGGGATAGAAAAAGAAACCATAGATGACAATTAAAACTCCAAAGCAAATTAAAGGGAGGGTAGGGAAAAACATCATACATAGATTCAGATATTTCAGGTAATTTGTTTAGTAGTGCATATTTATTGTAGATTATAATGAACAAACTATAACCATAGTAAGCATATTATTTTGGTTTTGAATATTATTTTTTTTCAGATTGGCTAAACAAGCAGCATTGAAAGCTACAAACTTAAAAGAAAACTCTTATTTAAATATGCCTAGAGCTGTAAATTAGTTATGTCCTAAATAAGTTATTAGAACAATATTGTCACTGATGCATTATTTATAGGTAGTTGTTGAAAAGTTTGTACAGCAGAAGTACAGAAGTGACATTTCCAAAGACATTAACATGAAAATGAGTAGAATTTGAAGAGAAAAAAATCATTCAGTGTGCAACCTCTTACTAAAATTGTCTTCAATAATGTATACAGCAACTACATTTTTTTACTTCTAATATGTGCATGTAATATTCATAGGTCTTCACTAAAGCTTTCTCCAAATTAAGTTTGCATGTATAAATGAAAAAATAAACACCCCATGACAGTAAAATTTATATGATAACAAAATTATGTCCCAATGTTGTTACCACATGCACAATAAATACCCTGAGAACAAAATACCCTTCAAAGTTGTTATGGACCATGCAAGTTTAAAAATAAATACTTATCCACTTTCTTACTGTGAAATTAATATTTTATATTTTAGGTATGCCAATATAATTATATTAAATTTTAGGTGATCTGTACCTTTTGATGATTAAATAAAACAGAAAACAAGGGAACACATTATATTCAGTGAAGCATGTTATTAAATTTTAACATAGCAGTATCTCAGTTGTTTATATCTTAGAAAAGAATAACGTTATGCTATTGTATGGAAAGATCTTACTGAAATTAACTTCTAATTCCTGTACAAGAAATTGTACAGAAAAAATCATTGAAATAATTTAGAGAAAGAAGCGGTATTGCTATAGTCATTGAAAGAGGGATTATGAGAAATAAAGATGAGTTCTCAAGACATTTATTATGTATTCAATCTTAAATCTTAAATGGTGAAGCCAAGAGCTTTAGGTAATGCATTAGGCATATTGTGTATATTAGGAATAAAATCCAATGAAAGTTCTCCAGGGTCATATGTAACTCAACCATGAATAAAAATAGTTTTTGTTAATATACATGGTAGTATTTTTTATCTACTTCAAAATTTCATGTACTTTTCCCTAATGTCAGGAGATGGGTATATTAAAATTTAAAAAAAAAGTATGTCATTCTACTTTGTACTTTCAGACTTTTGAACTTCATCAGTTGATTAACATTTTCAGAAAGGCAAAGGGTGCTTTTCTTTATCTGATTTCATGGGTTTTGAATATATCCTTGGGAAATTGGGAAGGTTTCTTTGTTTTTGGATTTATTTTGAGGTATATTGTTTAGGTTGTTCTTACAATGTGATACTCTATGGTTTCTACCAACACAATACATACATTAGCAAACGTTGGTACTTTCCCATTCGTATCTACTCCTTCTCTCAATTTGGCTAAGAGAAACTCAATTTTATCCTGTCACCCTTTGTGCCTACTCAGTTATCAGAAACAAACTAAATGACCGTGTTGTCACATCAGGGGTAAATCCTAATTCATCTAAGCTGTTACGTAGTTGTATTCTCATGAACAATGATTATTTTAGTGACTGGTTTTAGCCAAGCAGATGTGAAGTCGTCTGTGATGGCATAGACCTAGGGAATATTTAAATCTTAAGAAGGTAATGGAAGTGATAATACTGGAAAATATGAACACCTAAAGGCAAAATGAGCAAACTGAAGTGCCAAAGAGAAAGGATAGAAAGACCCCCAGTCCTTAAGTATATAATTAGATCACTAGCCCCTACGTGCAACTTCTTATAATATAACTTATTTATTTATTATTTAGTCAGAACATTCAGTAAGAGTCTATGACTTCTTGTTATCAATGTTATTAAAAGAGAACACTTTCAGTGCTAAATACCATCTATTAGAAGTCAGGTAACTATGCAAAATCTTTGAATTACACAAATTACAAAAACAATCACTCTTAGTAGAACAAAATTTATTTGTGGCATTTCTCACATACTAAATTTTTGCTTTCTGGTAGGTAGAATTATACAAAATTGCTTGTTTTATAATATTTTAGAAGATATTAGCATCATCTGGAGTTTATAAATTTTTGTAACTCTGTTACTATTTGCTATTTTGTTTTACCAAGTACACTTGCAAGGGCAGACTCTGAAATGAGTCCCACCTCTGTGCTCACTATTACAGATAATTTTTGGAGAAAGACAATTAATGTAAATGAAATAATTAGTTCAAGTGGCAATTTTAAAAATGTTAATTTAAGAAATATACCTATAAATCTTTGAAGATGTATCCACACAAGAGAAGGCATGGCAAATGGAATTTCAATATGTTTTACGTGAAAATAAGTAAAATAAATGGAAATTCTTTCCATGTATACACAGGTATATAGGTGTATTGTTTGAATTTCTAGTTATGAAGGAGTCTTTTTCCTCTAATCTCTCTAAAAATGATTTACTATTAATTTATGTCTACATTTAAGGTGCCTAAAGAAGGTACCTATCAATTTCTTTTTATTCAATGTACTATTTTTTGCAGAAATAGTCTTAAACAGCCATTACAGAATTAACTTTTAAAATTTGTTTTTAAATTTTACTTTTTGATACATAATAGTTGTACATTATTTTGGAGGGCAATTAACTTTTGAAGCTAAGATTTGGCCCCAAAATATGAAAAGTCACTTTGAGGTAAATATGTATATGCTGTACTTCAGTCCTGGCCTATGTAGAATTGATAATAAATTTGCAGCAATTTTCTTAGCAGCCACCCAGTGGGGTAGGCAGAGATATCTAGTCTTGCGCCTTTTCCCTTTCTTTTGCTAGCATGTTAATCATAATAAAACCTATTATTTTATTCCATAAGCATTTATTGTGTGTCAATTATGTATCAGACACTGGCTTAGAAACAGGTGTCAAAGATGAAAACACCCACACCTTTCCCTTCCAGTGGAGGATGCATTGGGGTTTTTTTTGTTGTTTTTTTTTGTTTGTTTGTTTTTTTGTGTTTGTTTGTTTGTTTTTTGAGACAGAGTCTCGCTCTGTCGCCCAGGCTGGAGTGCAGTGGCGCGATCTCGGCTCACTGCAAGCTCCGCCTCCCGGGTTCACGCCATTCTCCTGCCTCAGCTTCCCGAGTAGCTGGGACTACAGGCGCCCACAACCGCGCCCGGCTAATTTTTTGTATTTTTAGTAGAGACGGGGTTTCACCGTGGTCTCGATCTCCTGACCTTGTGATCCGCCCGCCTCGGCCTCCCAAAGTGCTGGGATTACAGGCGTGAGCCACCGCGCCCGGCCAGGATGCATTGTTACTCAGCGTTACATTACAACAATAGAAACATGCAGCTTATACAAAGGTAAGAGAAAGTGGTTAAGAGGAGAAATGGTAGCGAAGGCTTCCAGGAAGAGGTAAGTTTCAAGCTAAATGCTGAAAGATAAATGAAAGAGGCTAAGTGAAGGAAGGGAAGAACAATCCAAGTAAAGAGACCAGCATGGTTGTACTAATAAAGAATGATACTTCATGAACTTTAATGGACTCTACACATGAAGCAAAGTAACAATAGCATTTAGCAATAAATGAATTCTATTAGGTTGATGCAAAAGTAATTGCAGTTTTTGCCATTAATTTTAGTGACAACATACCTAATAGTCACATTACTTTTTAAAAACATATTCTATAGGAAGTAGGTCGGTGGATTTAAAGCAATGTTTTTGATATCTTCTGACAAGACAGTAAGAAAGGCTGGTAATTAATATGTGTCTTGAGGAAAAAATATATATCGTATTGTGGGGTAGAATTAGAGCTATGACAGGTAACTTAAGTATATTTGCACTTTCTGTTAGTTATCCTAACATAACTAATAAAACACAAAGGACTAGAAAGCTACATTAAAAATATTTTAAGTTATTAGATTGATGCATAAGTAATTGTTGTTTTTGCTATTAAAACTGTCGGCAAAAACCGCAATTACTTTTGCACTACCCTAATGATTCTCCATATTAGATTTTTTTTTTTTTTTAGCTTTGTTTGAGTCATTTATCCATTTTCCAATTTGGAATAAGTATTTTTGCACTGCATTTTCCTACCTAGTAAATTGTGAGCTTCTAGCACAGACAGATTACTCATGTTTATGTCCTCTGCAAGATGTTATCACAGTACTTCATATACAATTAGTATTTAACAAGTATTTATTCAGCTGAAGTTTCTGCTTTTCTAATACATTTTTTCCATGCAGAAAACTGTTAAATCAATACACATTGCTAGTGTATTATATTTTAAAGCTCTAAAGTACAGTAAAACTGCACTTTTATAAAGACAGATATAATAGCTATATATGTTCTCTTGGGTGCCTTAAAACATGACGTGTATATGTGTGTGTATAAATACAATAGTTTCTTTAAAATCTACAAAGGAAAAGAGCACATATTTTCTGAGGTTAAAATGGAAGCAAATAAGTTTGATAGCATTTATATTTTCTTTATCAATTTAAACCTATCATAATAATTTAACAATAGCTTTTTAAATTTTCATGGTAAAATGTTTAATTATGCTGCACTTTAAATTTATTTTGTTTTTATGCACTTATTTAATAAATTATGCTTTTATTAGGTTTATTTTTCATTTGTATAGTTCATTCTTTCCATTAGAAAGATTAAACATCAATAAGGACATTAGTTTACTTATTTAATCCAGTTTATCCTATAAAATGTGATAAAAAGTTATTTACCTACACATATTCCATTATATGTCTCAATAAAACAAAAAATTTAAACTATTTTTAAAATTAAAAATAAAACATCAGAACAGTAAGTTACATGCCCTAAATACATATAATTTTTGTCTATTAATCCTCAATAAGGCTGAAAACAATTCTTACATTAAGTCAATGTCTTTTTCCCCTAGATATTCAAAGCCATCAGCCAACAAAATGAAACATTTTTACCTTGCTTTGTCTTACAAAAATATTTAAATACCAACACAAATTAGAATATATCTTCTCTCTTCTGCTTAATCTTTCACACGACGTGGCTTCAAACTTATGATCAGACTCACATGCTGGTTTGAAACTAACCTGCCTTTCTGCATCTGATTCACAGTTTGTCTGCTTTAGCTGGTAAAGTTATCCCAACTCCTCCAAAGTTGCAAAAATGTCAAATTTATTGAATGCCACCCCCTTTCAATTTTCCAAGGAATTACCAGAACATGTAAGATTGCCATATTATTAACCCTATGCCAAGCAATTCTAGACAATACAAATATGCTTAATTACTAAATATGACCTGTGCTTATTTTTTATGTGAAATATCATGCTCCCTCAGAAAGTTACAATACTGACTCAGATTGCTGTTACAAATCATCTCTCTTAACTAAAAATTAGTGCTGTCAAGAAAGAGTAGTAGACTGAGACAGAATAAATTCTGTGTGATTCAACCAATTCATGTTAGTTGTAAAGACTTAACACACATGAAATTAATTATTTGAGAATACTTATCATCAGGTCACAGTTCATAAAGCCAATATTCTCATGTATTGGGCTAAAAATCACCTGTACAACTTATATGGTTAGTCTGTTTTTAGTTTATGGATTCAGAAATACTTTCTTCAGGTACAAATAAGAAATTTGTCACGACTGCATTTCTGGTCTATTGGGTTCCATAAGGCATCATACAAATTTAAAACTTTTGACTTATCTCTGTGCCTTCTTTTACTTTCCTTTCTTGCTATGCAAATACCATGTTGAGCACCTGGGATATTGGGAAACGTTAGAAACAGGAAAGCATGTGCGCAACTTTACATTTATGAAAGTCAAATTGCATGCAAAATATGCGCTCTTTATTCTCACTGTCGTTCACTTGACTATGATTTAAAAACATAGTGAAAATAGTAAACCTCAAATTATACACCAACAGAAAATACTAACATGGAAGTCTTGCATAGTTTAAGGAAATCATTTTTTGAACATACAAATAAAACTGTCCGCCACAAAAACTAGTTTTTATTCATAGAATTTCTTGCTTGAAGGACATGATCTGATCTCAGGTCAATACATGAAATGCATTTCCTGTTCTTTCTTGATTACCGCTACCCGCACCGCTTAAGATGCTCTCACTTTATTTAGGACTTCAAGGTGAAGAGAGAAACTCTCGTTCTTGTAGTTTGAGGTTTGTGAAAATGTCTTCATTGGCTCTTGAAATGTAATTCTGTTTAAGCAAGTGCCTGCTATCAGATCCTCCCTTATTGGGAGGATTGTATTTTTTGTGTAAAACATGCAGTTGATCTCATATTCTGTGGTGCAGAGTAAGACTATATTCCACGATTGATGTGCAATATTCTGCATAATTGTCTGCTAAATGATGCTGATGTTGGTTGTATCCCATTGCAAAAATGAATATAGTTATAGTTGATATATCATATGTCTGGTTATCCACCTCTGATAGGATGTGGATTTCACCATCTCAGCTGAAAACAAAGAATATTATGTTCTACATGGAGAGGGACTGCATGCATGCCAATGAATCCAACAGGTACAAAAATGGCAATTTTTACCTGATACCATGATGATACGAAGTCCTCTAAATTCAAGTCATCCAAGGTGAAGGAATGAGGTGCAAAATCTTCAGTGTGATTGATAATGGTAATTTTACTAGAATTATTGGGCTAAGTTAGAAGCAAAACAACAGATTTTATACTATAGTTAGAATTGAGAATCAAAGTAGAAACTAAGTTTACTCACAGAGAATTATTTCTTCAAGTTATATCTTGGTCATCTGAGTTTTTTTTTTTTTTTTTTTTTTTTTTTACTGTGAAATTCATATCTCCTGTGTAAATGGTTCATCTATTTATATGTTGTCTCTGTCTCTCATTATCCTGTAAGGTCCAAGGTAGAAAAGATCATGCAGATCCTTAATACTTATTTAAGAAATAAGGAAGGAAGGGAGGGAGGGAGGAAGGAAGGAAGGAAATATAATGATTAACCTTATAAAGAAAATGAATATATCTCTGAATTAGAAAGATTTCAGGTTAGTTGTTAGAAAAATTTACTTAGTACTTTGATATCAGATAATGGTCTAAATGTGCAGTGAGAATAGTTTAGATCTATGATTAATAAAACTAATATGTTCCTGCTCATATAAAATAGCCACATAGAAGGCAAAAGAATGACTTTCAATTTTCAGAAACCTTTAAATAAAAATAGTGCTCTAATGAACCGAAAATACTTATCTGTATTCAGGAAAATAAAACCCTTTAATTCTTCTGAACTTCAGTTTTCCTTATGTATTTTTATTTAAATTTACCACTAGAGTTTGGAGTGGTAATGAAACAAAAGAAAGCTCCACACAGACACACACACCTGCGCGCGCACACACACACACACACACAAGCAAACACATTTCCTCCAAACATAGATATAAAATCAATTCAGATAACACGTTTCTGAGTGTGACTGAATATGTCTCAATATATTATCTGTGTTAGTCTTTTATTTTCTTATTTTCTGAGTTATCCTAGGAGACCTATGTTCATAAAAACAATATGGCATGGTCTTTTCTGCACTTAATGAGCCTTTTCTCTGTTTTTGTTTTACATTTATCCTTTCTATTTATTATCTCTTCTCTCCTCTCCTGAGAGATTGTCTTATTAATCTACTTTCTCTATTACATACATTAATACATATAATATCTTGCATTTTAATTGCTCTTTCCTTTTTTTTTTTTTTTTTTACTTTTATTCTCATCACTGAACTTTATAATTTGGAAGAAATGATTTAAAATTTTGCATTGCCTCAAGGCAAACTTTGGTTTGTGGTTCTTAGGAATAGTGGGAAGTAGTTATCTTCATATTAAACAGTCTTAGCTACTACATGAGGCAACGGTTAAGCAGTCACACATCAAAGAGCATTAGTATGACATATCTAATAATATGAAATTTCTAAGATATTTTAAAAATGATAAAATGGAGGCCGGGCGTGGTGGCTCAAGCCTGTAATCCCAGCACTTTGGGAGGCCGAGACGGGCGGATCACGAGATCAGGAGATCGAGACCATCCTGGCTAGCACGGTGAAACCCCGTCTCTACTAAATAATACAAAAAGCTAGCCGGGCGAGGTGGCGGGCGCCTGTAGTCCCAGCTACTTCGGAGGCTGAGGCAGGAGAATGGCGTAAACCCAGGAGGCGGAGCTTGCAGTGAGCTGAGATCCGGCCACTGCACTGCAGCCCGGGCGACAGAGCTAGACTCCGTCTCAAAAAAAAAAAAAAAAAAAAAAAAAAAAGATAAAATGGGTTCATTCTGATTGAATTTTATTGAGTTACAACTATATGAAAGACTTTCATTGGCAGACGCACAGTAAATGTTTGCATTATTTTATTATTAGTTACTTCAAAAAATTAGCACAGAATTTTAACCCTAAGAACATTGTGAAAAATTATTCTAAAAAGGGTGTTTTAAAGAACAACAAAACATTTTCTGTTTTTATACTTTATCAATAAGATAATATTAAAGACCAGCAACTTTCAGCAGCTACATATAAATAAATACAAATAAATAGTACAAGTAAATAGGAATAATACAAATAATACAAATAAATAGGAATTACTGCTATGTGGTACTTAAGAATGTAACACAAATAGGCTGGGCGCAGTGGCTCAAGCTGTAATCCCAGCACTTTGGGAGGCCGAGACGGGCGGATCATGAGGTCAGGAGATCGAGACCATCCTGGCTAACCCAGTGAAACCCCGTCTCTACTAAAAAATACAAAAACAAACAAACAAACAAAAACAAACTAGCTGGGCGAGGTGGCGGGCGCCTGTATTCCCTGCTACTCGGGAGGCTGAGGCCGGAGAATGGCGTGAACCCGGGAGGCGGAGCTTGCAGCTTCAGCCTGGGCGACAGAGTGAGACTCCATCTCAAAAAAAAAAAAAAAAAAAGAATGTAACACAAATAAATGTGAATAGGCTTCATGTTATTTATACTTTAAGATGAATGCATTACCTTTATAAATTTATAGTAACATTCACCAGAGGCCTTGAAAAGATGTATATTCCGCTAAAAGTCTCTTTTCACAAATACTTATTGTGCACTGCATCTATGTCAGATCCTCTCATATGGCTTGAGAATCAAGAAGATTAAAATGAGAGCTTCTGTTCTCAAAAAGTTCCCATGGCCAGAAATAATAAAAAATGGTGTTTCAAAACACAAGTTGCAAATATATTTGCATAGTATTTATAACATATTATTAGATTGCATAATGAGTGAGTAGTAACAATGAAGAATGACAAGAATGGATGATAACAAAATATATAAAAGTTACATGAAATGTTTAGGATATAAAACCAGAAACCTAGAATCATATTAAGGCATAATTTCTTGACTCTAGACTCAAAGAAGCTGTAAAGTGAAAAAATAAAGATGGAAATTTTATTCCTTATTTTTCAAGTAAAGTTTGGTTCACATTATATTAAAATTATCCCCATGTAAACTTTGCAAAAAACTAGATAGAAAATGCAATGAGATTTGGCATTTTTGATAATTGCAGATTTAATCAAATATTATGCAAAAGAGAAACAGTAATTAATGTAAGTGTAAAATATAAGAAATAATGACTCAAGAATACTTAAATATAATAAACTGGAATTATTCGTATTTATTGAAATGAAGTGGTAGAGTTTTAATTGTTTACCTCAAAGCCAATAATTCTATACAAAAATGAAGTTAAGAATAGTTTATCTTCATTGTATTTGCTTGCCTCTTCCTAATTGCAAATTGAGGTTTAAAATGACAAAATTTACATTAATATAACATGCATTTTTCTCAAATTTTTATATATAAAATATGTGGTGAACTCATAGGACTGTGCTAATTCAGTACTAACAGGGTTATTTTTAAGAAAGAAAACAAAGCAAAAAATTATCTCTGCATTATTCCTCAATTATTCTCTGATGCCAGTTTGCACAGTGTCTTATCCATTTCAAAAAAGATTTTAAAAATCACAAGAATTATATTTTCTTAATATTCCACCAAGTAAAAAATCTGGGCTTACTCATAGGAAGAGCTTTTTGCTCCTAGTATCCGCAAGCTTTGATGATAAGAAACATGATACAATTCAGAACAAAATGATCATAACTGTGGTGCACTACCTCAACCTGTCAGTGCAACAGATACTTGAAGATTAAATAGGTTTTGTAACTACCAGGAATACATCAGACATTGTAAGCATTTTAGTCCTTTGAAGAAAACCCACCTAACTCTTAAGAAACAGGAAGGTTCAACAATTTTCTGTTTACAAATTAAATGAATAAATGTGATTTCTGGAATCCAGCCATGCATGTTCTTGTTGTGAGAGGAATACTGAAAGGAAAAAAAGTATATCGAGAAGTTCTACATTGAAATTCATTGTAGATAATATTGTTTGGCATGCTGTGTCAGCATGAACATGTACAGATGATACCCAGAATGAGCTACTCCAAAATAGTAGCATAATCTGAAAGTATAAGCTGATTTTAAAAGGGCTGGGTAATTTCATGGATGGTTGATCCATAACAGACTGTCCAAAACTAGAAATGTCTTATGTGTATACTCAGTCTTTGAGGCTAATATTATTGAAAATATTAGTGCCAAATATAGACTCAGAGGTTACTGAAATTTGTGAAACAGTGGTCTTACATGAGAATATTTAAAGTTACAAATATGGACTTTACACTTGGAAGCTCCAAAGTGTAAAATCTGTGCATGTGTGACTATCATCTGCAAAATACTTTGAATACTGTCATATATTAATTTTAAATAATAGTATAGACATAAAAAGATAAATATTTTCCATGTTTTAAAAACCTTTATTTTCAAGTATACTTAGTAGTATTGATGATGAATTGCACAAGAGGGAAGAATTAAGCAAAAATACATGGTAACAGATAACTGGTTCTTCTTTATTTTGGCATCTCTCTGTCTCTCTCTCTCTCCCTCAACGCCCCTTTCTCTCTTCATGCTTAATCAATTTACTAAGTAGAAAAAGAAAAGATTTGTATGGAAAATGTCCAATGCAGCACCTTCCTATTTATGCTTTTTTTGTTGTTGTTTTTTTTTTTTTTTTTTTTTTTTTTTTAGATTATGTCTGCCTCTGTAAGTCAAGCTGGAGTGTAGTGGCATGATCTTGGCTTACTGCAGTCTCCTCCGCCTCCCGAGTTCAAGAGATTCTCCCACCTCAGTTTCCCGGGTAGCTGGAATTACAGGCACGTGCCACCACACCTGGCTAATTTTTGTATCTTTAGTGAGATGGGGTTTCACCAGGTTGTCCAGGGTGGTCTTGAACTCCTGACCTCAAGCGATCCACCCATCTGGGCCTCCCAAAGTGCGGAGATTACAGGTGTGAGGCACCACGCCCAGCCTCTATGCTCTTTTTTAATGTGAACTTGTGACAATAGAACAGGGAGTTTTATTGTTGCATCCTATTGAATCTGAATTGGCTGTGTGTCTGCTTTGACAAATAGCAGATGATGAAATGGTACTATGACAGACCGGACATGGCTTTTACCTAGTCTGGTAGCTTCTAACTTCTATTTATAAGAACATGCAATCTTAGGACACTCCCTCTTGGCAGTCAGCAATTACACTATGAGCAGCACAAGTCTCATGGAAAGGCCAAATACAGGTGGTTCCATCAATAGCCCTAGATGAGCCTTCATTCCACAGCCAATATGATTTTCCAACTTTGTGATTCACTCCTCTTGGCCATCCGACATAGCTGAGCTTTCAGATCATGGGATCCTTAGGAGATATCTAGTTGCAATCATGTGAGAGATTCCAAGGAAGAGCTACTGTACTGAATTCACTCAGCCCATATACCTGTGAGATATAATACATAATTGTTATTTTAATCCATCAATTATTGGAGTTATTGCATAGTAATAGTGGAATAGTAAGAAAATAACCACAGTGCAGATAACTGGAGAAAATCGATAGGTGAGAAATATGAAAAAAAAATGTTTGGAGTGATATCTTTCATGTGTGTGTGTGTCTCCGTGTGTGTGCGATAATAACAATATCAAATGGAAATAAAGGCAGTACAAAGGTTCTTAAGAATGTTCCTGGAAAATGTGTGTTACGAACACCCTATGTATGGATTTCAAATTTTTTGTACCAAAGTAAATTTGTACTAACTGTTCAGATAAGATCTCTGAACAGGATACGGTTTGAGGCACTAAAAAGTACAATATATCAGTTTGAAAAAAACTTCTATCAGAGCAACATGACTTCTACTAAAATTGAAGGACAGCAAACATCATATTTATGGTAAAGCTTGGGTGGAAGAATAATGAAATAATTGATGCTTTAAGAAAAGTTTGTGAGGATGTGCCCCAAAGAAATCAGCAGTTTAGAAATGGATGACTTATTTTAAGAAGAGACTAGATGACATTGAAGATAAAATCTGAAGTGGTAGACCATCCATCCATTTGTGAGGAAAAAGTTCATCTTGTTCATGCCCCAGCTGAAGGGGACTAATGATTAACAGCACAAATAATAGCTAATAAGACAAACATATTGACTGGTTCAACTTACACAATTCTGACTGTAGAGTTAAAATCGAGCAAACTGTCCACTCAATGAATGCCAAACTGTTGTGCCCAGATCAGCTGCAGAGAAGAGTGGAGCTTTCAATGGAAAGTTTAAACAAGTAGATCAAAATTCTGAAACACATATTCAAAGAATTGTAACAGGAGATAAAACACAGCTATACCAGTACGATTCTGAAGACAAAGCACAATCAAAGCCATGGCTACCAAGAGGCAGAAGTGTTCCAGTCAAAGGAAAAGTGAACTGGTCAAGACAAAGGTCATGGCAGCAATTTTGGGGGGATTCTCAAGTCATTTTACTGTTAATTTTCTAACATCTTTCTATGATGGTGTTTTGAGAAAGTTAACCAAAGCTTTGGCCGAAAAGCACCAGAGAAAGATTTGTCAGGAAGTCCTTCTCCACTATAGTGATCCTGCACATTCCTCTCATCAAACAAGGAACATTTTGTGAGTTTCCATTGGAAATCATTAGGAATCCAACTTACAGTATTGATTTGGCTCTTTCTGACTTCTTATTGTTTCCTAATATTAAAAAAAAATGTAAAGGGCATCCTTATTTTCATTATTAATAATATAAAAAAGACTGCATTGTATTCTTAGTTGTTTAGGGAAGTGCTACATGGCTGCTGTCATGGCTTATAGAAGTGTCTTGAATTTGATGAAGATTATATTGAGAAATAAAGTTTATATTTTTTATTTTTATATTTTCAATAAAAAATTAATAATTTTAACATAAAATTATTTATAATTTCAAATTTCATGAAGTTTTTGAAGTGCCCTCAAATTTGAAAGCCAAAACAGGATGAGAAAACAACTTTGTGGAAGAATAATACAAAGACTACTAAGAGTACGGGTGGAGGTAGTGTCACACAGAGTCAGTTTACTTGCCAGGGAAGAGTACACAAACAAGTACAACAAAGCTGGCAAAATTGGTTCACTTAATTAAGGGAGAGCATGGTGGCAGGGGTAGGGAGAGTATGTTTCAGAAAGGTAGGAAAATTTATAATAGCTATGCTAAATGAGAATTGAAAGCTTGCAGTCTGGATAAGGCATCATGAATTCATATGTCTATACACGGTTTATTGAAAACAAGTGCCATTATTCACTGGTCAGATAAGGGATTTCTTGTTTGGACCATTAAAACTCTAGTGTACCACAGATATTGACCATTCTTAGTCATTTTTTCAGCTTTCAGGGATGGGTTATTCAAAGTTCAGAGTGGTGTTTGTTTTTTTACAGTTTGAGATAGTCAGCACTGTTTATATAGAAATACCACGTTCAGTTGTAATATCTCCGAAAATTTTCTATTTATAATGAATCAACATCCTCAGGTTTTATAATCTTTGTTTTTTATCCTGTATTGTTTTTCAGGTCTTCTCAACAGAATCTATCAAAAACTAATCTGTTTTAAATTCTTTCAAGGAACATAATAATCTTTGAAATATTTTGAAATTAAATTTAACTTACTATACTTTAACAAAACACATAATCTTTATAACTCTTTCAAGGAGGTTTATTGAATCAAAAAAAAAAGTTTTGAACTCTAACAATTTAGGAAACTTGAAAGCAACCCTATTTTGAATCACAAAACACAATACATTAAATCAAAAGTGTGACTCAAAATAGGACTAGAGTTAGCATAGGAATGGAAATAGCTAAAATGGGGAAGATATTTCTTCTTTCAAAGTCTAAGTTTCAGATGGCTTATCCTCTGTAACACCAACAAAACATAGACATTCATTAGTACATTCATCACAAAACCAATGTACACACACTGTTACTCAAACTCAGATTTAATTTATTGGAAAGATTTCTTCAAAGAAAGTAACTCAGTTTTTCCAAAAGTTCTTTGTAGGAATTCAGATGTTTTGAAATTATTAATAACAATCCTTGTTGTAATATATTTAACTACCAAAGTATTCCAAAAATTACCAAACTGCCTCTATCTCTTTTTTCTCCTCGATAGATACTCTGTTTCCCATAAAACAGACAGGAAATAACTAACCAGCTGTGGACTGTCTGAGTCTGAGACAATTTAAATAGTTTTCCAGTTCTAGGTTCTTAAAAGTGTAAATTTGTGGTTAAAACACAGTAACACCACTTTAGCGAGTCATGGAAAATAATATTTTCTTTTAAAAGTAAAATGTACTACTTTTTGAAGATGAAAATGAGCTGACTGTGCTAAGTAAATAAAAGAAAGTTGTAAAAATACGATTAGAAGCACAGTAACCATCTTTTTAACTCACTATTTGCTAAAATATCAGAAATCTTAATATACATTTTTAGAACAAAGTGACTTTTTCAATAAAAAAGAGAAAAAGGTAAATTATTTCTTACCAAATTTCTAATGTATGTAGGTATATAAACTACATTGCCATGCCTTTATGGCTTATTTTCAGAAAGTGATATGCAAGTAAAATGAAAACAAATGGAGAAATGTAGAAACACTACAACATTATCTACATTGCAGAATTTTAAATTATTAAGGATATTAATATTAATGATAAATTCCCAAAGTGTAATGTTGTAAGGATTCAAGATTTATCATATTACAAATAAATAGTTTCAATGTTAATCATGCATACATATTAAATATGTTATAGATGTAGTTCTTTTTTTTATTATTATTATACTTTAAGTTCTAGGGTACATGTGCACAACCTGCAGGTTTGTTACATATGTATACCTGTGCCATATTTGTGTGCTGCACCCATCAACTCGTCAGCACCCATCAACTTGTCATTTACATCAGGTATAACTTCTAATGCAATCCCTCCCCACTCCCCCCTGCCCATAATAGGCCCTGGTGTGTGATGTTCCCCTTCCAGGGTCCAAGTGATCTCATTGTTCAATTCCCACAATGAGAACATGAGTGAGAACATGCAGTGTTTGGTTTTCTGTTCTTGCAATAGTTTGCTGAGAATGATGGTTTCCAGCTGCATCCATGTCCCTACAAAGGATACAAACTCATCCTTTTTTATGGCTGCATAGTATTCCATGGTGTATATGTGCCACATTTTCTTAATCCAGTCTGTCACTGATGGACATTTGGGTTGATTCCAAGTCTTCACTATTGTGAATAGTGCCAAAATAAACATACGTGTGCATGTTTCTTTATAGCAGCATGATTTATAATCCTTTGGGTATATACCCAGTAATGAGATGACTGGGTCATATGGTATTTCTAGTTCTAGATCCTTGAGGAAGCGCCATACTGTTTTCCACAATGGTTGAACTAGTTTACAGTCCCATGAACAGTGTGAAAGTGTTCCTATTTCTCCCCATCCTCTCCAGCACCTGTTGTTTCCTGACTTTTTAATGATTGCCATTCTAACTGGGGTGAGATGGTATCTCATTGTGGTTTTGATTTGCATTTCTCTGATGGCCAGTGATGATGAGCATTTTTTCATGTACCTGTTGGCTGTATGCATGTCTTCTTTTGAGAAATGTCTGTTCATATCCTTTGCCCACTTTTTGATGGGGTTGTTTGTTTTTTTCTTGTAAATTTGTTTGAGTTCTTTGTAGGTTCTGGATATTAGCCCTTTGTCAGATGAGTAGATTGCAAAAATTTTCTCCCATTTTGTAGGTTGCCTGTTCACTCTGATGGTAGTTTCTTTTGCTGTGCAGAAGCTCTTTAGTTTAATTAGATCCCATTTGTCAATTTTGGTTTTGTTGCCGTTGCTTTTGGTGTTTTAGACATGAAGTCCTTGCCCATGCCTATGTCCTGAATGGTATTACCAAGGTTTTCTTCTACGGTTTTTATGGTATTAGGTCTGACATTTAAGTCTCTAATCCATCTTGAATTAGTTTTCGTATAAGGAGTAAGGAAAGGATCCAGTTTCAGCTCTCTACCTATGGCTAGCCAATTATCCCAGCACCATTTGTTAAATAGGGAATCCTTTCCCCATTTCTTGTTTCTCTCAGGTTTGTCAAAGATCAGATGGCTGTAGATGTGTGGTATTATTTCTGAGGACTCTGTTCTGTTCCATTGGTCTATATCTCTGTTTTGGTACTAGTACCATGCTGTTTTGGTTACTGTAGCCTTGTAGTATAGTTTGAAGTCAGGTAGCATGATGCCTCCAGCTTTGTTCTTTTGACTTAGGATTGTCTTGGCAATGGGGGCTCTTTTTTGGTTCCATATGAACTTTAAAGTAGTTTTTTCCAATTCTTTGAAGAAAGTCATTGGTAGCTTGATGGGGATGGCATTGAATCTATAAATTACCTTGGGCAGTATGGCCATTTTCACGATATTGATTCTTCCTATCCATGAGCATGGTATGTTCTTCCATTTGTTTGTGTCCTCTTTTATTTCACTGAGCAGTGATTTGTAGTTCTCCTTGAAGAGTTCATTTACATCCCTTGTAAGTTGGATTCCTAGGTATTTTATTCTCTTTGAAGCAATTGTGAATGGAAGTTCATTCATGATTTGGTTATCTGTTTGTCTGTTACTGGTGTATAAGAATGCTTGTGATTTTTGCACATTAATTTTGTATCCTTAGAATTTACTGAAGTTGCTTATCAGCTTAAGGAGATTTTGAGCTAAGATGATGGGGTTTTCTAAATATACAATCATGTCATCTGCAAACAGGGATAATTTAACTTCTTCTTTTCCTAACTGAATACCCTTGATTTCTTTCTCTTGCCTAATTGCCCTAGCCAGAACTTCCAACACTATGTTGAATAGGAGTGGTGAGAGAGGACATCCCTATCTTGTGCCAGTTTTCAAAGGGAATGCTTCCAGTTTTTGCCCATTCAGTATGATATTGGCTGTGGGTTTGTCATAAATAGCTCCTATTATTTTGAGATATGTTCCATCAATACTGAATTTATTGAGAGTTTTTAGCTTGAAGGGCTGTTGAATTTTCTCAAAGGCCTTTTCTGCATCTATTGAGAAAATCCTGTGGTTTTTGTCTTTCGTTCTGTTTATATGCTGGATTACGTTTATTGATTTGCATATGTTGAACCAAATTTGCATCCCAGGGATGAAGCCCACTTGATCATGGTGGATAAGCTTTTTGATGTGCTGCTGGATTCGGTTTGCCAGTATTTTGTTGAAGATTTTTGCATCAATGTCCATCAGGGATATTGGTCTAAAATTTTTTGTTGTTGTTGTGTCTCTGCCAGGCTTTGGTATCAGAATGATGTTGGCCTCAAAAATGAGTTACGGAGGATTCCCTCTTTTTCTATTGATTGGAATAGTTTCAGAAGGAATGGTAGCAGCTCCTCCTTGTACCTCTGGTAGAATTCTGCAGTGAATCCATCTGGTCCTGGACTTTTTCTGGTTGGTAGGCTCTTAATTATTGCCTCAATTTCAGAACCTGCTATTGGTCTATTCAGGGATTCAACTTCTCCCTGGTTTAGTCTTGAGAGAGTGTAAGTGTCCAGGAAATTATCCATTTCTCCTAGGTTTTCCATTTGATTTACGTAGAAGTGTTTATAGTATTCTCTGGTGGTAGTTTGTATTTCTGTGGGGTCAGTGGTGATATCCCCTTTATCATTTTTTATTGTGTCTATTTGATTCTTCTCTCTTTTCTTCTTTATTAGTCTTCCTAGCGGTCTATCTATTTTCTTGATCTTTTCAAAAAACCAACTCCTGGATTCATTGATTTTTTTGGAGGGTTTTTTGTGTCTCTATCTCCTTCAGTTCTGCTCTGATCTTAGTTATTTCTTGCCTTCTGCTGGCTTTTGAATGTGTTTGCTCTTGTTTCTGTAGTTCTTTTAATTGTGATGTTAGAGTGTCAATTTTAGATCTTTCCAGCTTTCTCTTGTGGACATTTAGTGCTATTAATTTCCCTCTACACACTGCTTTAAATGTGTCCCAGAGATTCTGATATGTTGTATCTTTGTTCACATTGGTTTCAAAGAACATCTTTATTTGTGCCTTCATTTCATTATGTACCCAGTAGTCATTCAGGAGCAGGTTGTTCAGTTTCCATGTAGTTGAGTGTTTTTTATTGATTTTCTTAGTCCTGAGTTCTAGTTTGATTGCACTGTGGTCTGAGAGACAGTTTGTTATAATTTCTGTTCTTATACATTTGCTGAGTAGTGCTTTGCTTCCAATTATTTGGTCAATTTTGGAATAAGTGTGATGTGTTGCTGAGAAGAATGTATATTCTGTTGATTTCGGGTAGAGCATTCTGTAGATGTCTATAGATTCGCTTGGTGCAGAGTTGAGTTCAATTCCTGGATATCCTTGTTAACTTTCTGTCTCATTGATTTTTCTAATGTTGACAATGGGGTGTTGAAGTCTTCCATTATTATTGCATGGGAGTCTAAGTCTCTTTGTAAGTCTCTAAGGACTTGCTTTATGAATCTGGGTGCTCCTGTATTGGGTGCATATATATTTAGGATA
Organism: Macaca mulatta; assembly: GCF_049350105.2. NCBI lineage: Eukaryota > Metazoa > Chordata > Mammalia > Primates > Cercopithecidae > Macaca > Macaca mulatta. Next base: position 58,107,350 of record NC_133422.1, read on the forward strand.
GTTAGCTCTTCCTGTTGAATTGATCCCTTTACCATTATGTAATGGCCTTCTTTGTCTCTTTTGATCTTTGATGGATTAAAGTCTGTTTTATCAGAGACTAGGATTGCAATCCCTGCTTTTTTTTGTTCTCCATTTGCTTGGTAGATCTTCCTCTATCCCTTAATTTTGAGCCTATGTGTGTCTCTGCACGTAAGATGGGTCTCCTGAATACAGCAAACTGATGGGTCTTGACTCTTTATCCAATTTGCCAGTGTGTGTCTTTTAATTGGACCATTTAGTCCATTTACATTTAAGGTTAATATTGTTATTGTGAACTTGATCCTGTCATTGTGATATTAGTTGGTTATTTTGCTCATTCATTGATGCAGTTTCTTCCTAGAATCAATGGTCTTTACATTTTGGCATGTTTTTACAATGGCTGGTACTGGTTGTTCCTTTCCATGTTTAGTGCTTCCTTCAGGGTCTCTTGTAGGGCAGGCCTGGTGTTGGCAGAATCTCTAAGCATTTGCTTGTCTGTAAAGGATTTTTTTTCTCCTTCATTGATGAAACTTTGTTTGGCTGGATATGAAATTCTGGGTTGAAAATTCTTTTCTTTAAGAATGTTGAATATTGGCCCCCACTCTCTTCTGGCTTGGAGAGTTTCTGCAGATAGATCTGCTGTTAGTCTGATGGGCTTCCCTTTGTGGGTAACCCGACCTTTCTCTCTGGCTGCCCTTAACATTTTTTCCTTCATTTCAACTTTGGTGAATCTGACAATTTTGTGTGTTGCAGTTGCTCTTCTCAAGGAGTATCTTTGTGGTATTCTCTGTATTTCCTGAATTTGAATGTTGGCCTGCCTTACTAGGTTGGGGAAGTTCTCCTGGATGATATCCTGAAGAGTGTTTTCCAACTTGGTTCCATTTTCCCCCTCACTTTCAGGCACCCCAATCAGACGTAGACTTGGTCTTTTCACATAATCCCATACTTTTTGAAGGCTGTGTTCCTTTCTTTTTCCTCTTTTTTCTTTAGACTTCTCTTCTCGTTTCATTTCATTCATTTGATCCTCAATCACTGTTATCCTTTCTTCCAGTTGATCGAGTTGGTTACTGAAGCTTGTGCATTTTTCACGTATTTCTCCTGTCATGATTTTTATCTCTGTCAGTTCGTTCATGGCCTTCTCTGCATTGATTATTCTGGTTATCCATTCTTCCATTCTTTTTTCAAGATTTTTAGTTTCTTTGCACTGGGTACGTAATTCCTCCTGTAGCTCTGTGAAGTTTGATGGACTGAAGTCATCATCTCTCAACTCGTCAAAGTCATTCTGCGTCCAACTTTGATCCATTGCTGACGATGAGCTGCGTTCTTTTGTAGAGAGAGATGTGCTCTTATTTTTTGAATTTTCAGCTTTTCTGCCCTGCTTTTTCCCCATCTTTGTGGTTTTATCTGCCTTTGATCTTTGATGATGGTGATGTACTGGTGTGGTTTTGGTGTGGTTGTCCTTTCTGTTTGTTACTTTTCCTTCTAACAGTCAGGACCCTCAGCTGTAGGTCTGTTGGAGATTGCTTGAGGTCCACTCCAGACCCTGTTTGCCTGAGTATCAACATCAGAGGCTGCAGAAGATAGAATATTGCTGAACAGTGTTGTTCCTGTCTGATTCTTTCTCTGGAAGCTTCGTCTCGGTGGTGTACCCCACCGTGTGAGGTGTGGGATGTTGGTCTGCACCTAGTGGGGGATGTCTTCCAGTTAGGCTGCTCAGGGGTCAGGGACCCACTTGAGCAGGCAGTCTGTCCATTCTCAGATCTCAATCTCCATGTTGGGAGATCCACTGCTGTCTTCAAAGCTGTCAGACAGGGTCATTTGTATCTGCAGAGGTTCCTGCTGCTTTTTGTTTAGCTATGCCCTGTCCCCAGAGGTGGAGTCTACAGAGACAGGCAGGCCTCCTTGAGCTGCTGTGGGCTTCACCCAGTTCATGCTTCCAAGCAGCTTTGTTTACCTACTTAAGCCTCAGCAATGGCAGGCACCCCTCCCCCAGCCTTGCTGCTGCCTTGCAATTAGATCGCAGACTGCTGTGCTAGCAATGAGGGAGGCTCCGTGTGCGTGGGACCCTCCTGGCCAGGTGTGGGATATAATATCCTGGTGTGCCGTTTGCTAAGACCCTTGGTAAAGCGCAGTATTAGGGTGGGAGTTACCCAGTTTTCCAGGTGTTGTGTTTCTCAATTTCCCTGGCTAGGAAAAGGGATTCCCTTCCCCCTTGCACTTCCCAGGTGAGGCAATGCCTCACCCTGCTTCAGCTCTCCCTGGTCGAGCTTCACTAGCTGACCAGAACTGATTGTCTAGCACTCCCCAGTGAGATGAACCCTCAGTACCTCAGTTGAAAATGCAGAAATCACCAGTCTTCTGTGTCGCTCCCACTGGGAGCTAGAGACTGGAGCTGTTCCTATTCGGCCATCTTGCTCGGGAGTGTTCTATATGTAGTTAATGCACAGTGGTAATAAAAACAGTTAAAATTGCCACTTAAATCATGTAAATATATTTTTGAATATTTACAATCAGAGAATAAGAGCTTTTTATTTTTTGCCTTTTAGTTTTTAATAGAGGCACAAATTACACGCTGTACAGATCTTAAGAGTTCCAGTTTGGTATGTTTTGACAATAATATAAATTTATGTAATCCATACACTTATTTAGACACAGACAATTACAACTAACCAAGAAAGTTGCTGTACGCCCATCCCAAATCAATCCCTAATCTCCCCACCCAACATAGACTATATAATGATGTAGATTTGATTCTGTTACAGAATTATCCTATCATGTAGATTTTTCAATTCCAAAGTTAGAAAAAATATATGGCTTCTGTTGTGTCTGGCTCCTTTCTCTCAGCAAACTTTTGAGATTTATTCATTCATTTTGTGTATAGGAATTTTTTTTTCCATTTAGTTCTGAGTAATATAACATTACAAAACATGAGCCAAGAATTGTTTATTCATTCATCATATTGACAGATATTGAGCTTATTTCTGATATTTGACTTTTAAGAACAAAATAACTAAAAACATTTGTGTACAAATGTACAACATAGACGTATGTTTTTATTTCTTCTTTACCAATGCCCAGTAATTCAGAATTGAATTTTCATATCTTCCTCCATAAAGTATGTAAGTCTTTTATCCTTATTTCATTAAGCTACTTATAACTTTATTATTGATTTTAGGAATTATTTGTGTATTATGAATATAAATCCATTGTCATTTATGCTGTTGAGAATATTTTCTCCTAGTCAATGGCTTGCCAGTCTATTTTCTTAGCTGTATATTTTGATGAGCAGAAGCTTTAAAAATGTTATGTAGTTTGTACTTTTTTATTCATTAGTATTTTCTTTGATCTTTATAAGAATATTGGTTTTTGTTCCAAGGTCAAAAAGGACAGTTTTTTTTTATGTGTTTGAAGATTTACAGTGGCAACAATTGTATCTGAGTATATTATCCATATGTAGTTCATTTTGTGTATTGCTTGAGTATTTTGTGTATTTTTTTTTCCTGTGCATAACTAATCATCCATTTCAGGACCATATGTGGAAAAGGCATTTCTTTCTCCATTCAATCGCTTTGTCATCTTTATTTTTCAAAAATAAATAAATAAGACATTATTTAACTTCAACATCACAATCTGTACTTCTCAATCTATATTCATTATCTTACCTACATGTTTTATATTTCTATTTTCTTTCTTTTTTTGTCTTATTTTTCTATTAAACTTATTTTTTAACTTTCAAAGCAAGAGCTAATTCTAAAACTGGAAATTCTAGGAACCTGGAAAATAAGAATGATAATCAAGACAGTTGTGGTGAATATATGGTATCTAAAAATCATAGCAACCACTTTAATTCTCTATGTGTTATATAAAAGGAACATTAAACAATTTTTATGCTTCATTATTTAATATTCATTATTTAATATTTTGACACACTTATTCCAGAAACTGTTTGAAACAACCCTGTAAGTTGCAAATAATTTTTACAGATAAAAATTATGAAATTCAGAAGGTTTAGCAGTCAACTTAAATATTATGATTCCTGCATAAACAAAAGAACCTAATCAAAATTAAAATGTCTGATGTTTACATAGGTCAAAAATCATGTCACATTCTGGTATTGAGAGTATTAAACTTTTTTGTAGATGAGGCAACATGATTTTGAAACGTTGGCAATTTCTTCTGCAATAAATAGCAGAACTGTGTTTCATACATAATATGGATGATACAAACAGCTATACTTTTTCTCAGTACATTATCTTATAGATTTGTCTAATGTAGATGCTAATGCATTGAGACCACATGTTTATTTAGACTAAGTTTTTGACCATTTATGTGCATATAATACTTACTGACCTAGAGCTAAAAAAGATACAAAAATGTTGAAAGACCTATGATGATCCTGAATATAGAAGACAGAGATTAAAAGTTTATTATTAATGTAGTAAAAATAATTTAGGTTTAATATTAATTTAGATAGCAGACATACCACTGAAACAGAGTCTTGGGAGGATTATACTGAGTCACATTTTACCTTTCAACCAGGATCTGAGTTCCTGGGGGATGGTTTATATGGGCAATATATTGGGATCACATGGGAAGCTCAGGGAAAGGAGTTATATAGCAACCAGTGTAGAATTATTTTACTATTTTACCAATCAGTACTATTGTACAAGTGTATACTTATAGAATATCCGCAGTTATACTATCACATTTTATCACTGCTATGACATGTATAACACGTATTTTTTTGCCTCCACCTATTAGCAATAGGATGTGTCTGATACCAATGTTACTTAAAGCTGTATTTAGGCAAAGACCCTCATTAATTAGTTATCCTCATGCACATGCAAGCTTGGGCAGCAGACTTATTTATATTTTCATTGCTACAATTGAGTTATGTATACTCTTGGCAATATATGATCAAAGTTTAATCACTAATTACAAGTTCCTTTAAAAATTAAAGTATAACTCAGCAATAAAAATGTTAGTTACTTGGTTTGCAGAAAACAGAGCAGAGAAATAAATTTTTGTCATCAGAGGATCGTCTGAAATTTCATATTTTCCTGTAAAGCAATAAATAAGGCTTTCTAAAGCCTAAGAAAGAAAAAAATTACAAAATAAAGGTGACAACATTTTATATTTGAAATGGTTATCAAAAGAAAATGGTATCACCCACCAAACGATACAACTAGAAACGTGAGAAATTCTACAAAGCAGAAGAAAGATATTCCAAAACAACAAAAAAACAGTCTGACCACTTTACGGATTGTGCATTGAGATGGAAACATTACGTTATAATTTAATTGAGAGCAGTTTTTTTTTTTTTCCTTCCTGCATTGTATGTAACCTAATGGTGCATCCTATAATCTGTGAGCTCCACAAATCAATAAAATATAGAATGTACATAAAGTAACACCCCAAAAAAGGAATAAAAGAATGGTTAGTAAAATTACTTCAGTTAGAAATCCTTAAAGGCATGACAGCATGCATTATATTCTAGAATAGTAGTTGTCACTGAGATGCTAGTCCCACTATTCAAGAGGCACACATCACAAAACACTATTTGCTGTGACTCAGGCTTTTGGACATAATGAAGGAAAAAAACAGTAGTTGTAAGCTTGTTGAGCCAAACTATCAAGAGAAGATGAGAAATAATGCTAAATCACATCTTCAAAAATCCCACATGACAATTGGGAAAAATTCAGCTTACTAAAAGAAAGAGAAATAGACATGTCTTTGGTAAAAGAGACTGGTCATGTTGGAGTTTCCTCACATATATTTATGTCTTTTCTCTTTCTAAAAGAAACACTGTAGGAGGTCAGGGATTTTTCTTTCCTCATTCACTGCTCTTGATGCCTACAGAAGTACCTGGCATAGAGTAGACAACACTCGTAAAGAATGAAGAAAGATGGACTCATTTTGCTTATTTGGCAATTATTTGTAAAGAGATGTTGTATGTTCATATAAATATTACAGTCCCATATTGCGAATTATTTACAGAAATATCATGAGAACAATGTCAAAAATAAAGGAAACTTGATCTTTTAAAAGTGATCTTGTAAATAATTATTGAACAAAGTCATAATAATTACTATAACAGAAGCAACAACTTCCATACACATATTTCAAACCTGATGAATTTCCATGTATCTCACATGCCCAGTTGGTTCCTGAACGGTGATAGCTGCTCAGGATGCTCAGGAATCAAGTTACCCTCAAGAATTCACTCATAGATTTGAATAAAAGAAGTTTTGAATTGTTACTACTAGCCAGTAACCAGTGAGTTTTTTGTCCTTCAAGTGGAAGTCTGATGAACAAAGCAGACATAGCCCTGCACTTGGTGGTGATTAGGATGATTTTTAAATGAACTACGCTTTTAAGAAAATGCAGTGAAAAAGAGGAAGACTGAGATTTACATCCTCTGCAATTAGGGTATTAGAAAAATGCACAATTGCAGATTTAAAATCAGAATAACTGACTTGATTCAAAGGCTTTAAAAAAAACTTATGGAATGTATGACATTAGATAACTCTTTTGTTTCTACTTTCTTATCTGTAAAAACATGTGGCAATAAATACCTCCAGAGCTTTTGTGACAATAAAAACATGATGTATGTGAAAACATCTTGTGATCTTTAAAGAACTATAAAAACGAAAGTTATTGTTTCAATTATTCCAAACAGGAACCAGAAAGATTATTTCTGCATGGCATTCTGGTGTGATAGTAAATGAGTAAATTCATGCAGAAAAAAGGGGGCAAAAGTACACTAACAGATTCTGCAAAAGGACTCAAATCCAGGTTTACAATATATCATGTTTAAAGAAGAAGGAGAAGAAAGACAATGAAAAAGAATGAGTAGAAAGACAATAAAACAGTTCCATTTTTATATTTTTTAAATCGTTGTAACCATTAACACTTAACAACTATAGATTTTGAAACAATTTAATTTTGTTTTAATATATTAAGGAAATAAAAAATGTTCCTCATGTTATAATGGAATCTCCAAATTAAGATAATTTTAATATTAGGATTCTCTTTACACTTTTGATAACTTTCTTTTTAAAACCAATTTAAAAAAAAAACAGTGAGAAAATCAACATTTTAAAATGATGTCTAATTGCAGATGTGTTATCTATTTCTCATGTAAAATGATTTGGTGAGTTTTTAATACAAAAATTTTAAGTAACATCAAATATAATTGGTTATATAAATGGTGGGTTTGACTAGAAAAAATATTTGAAAATAAACTATATGTGTCGTGATTAACTGGTAATGTTTTATAAATCTGTAGACAAAGCTATATTCTGGAAGTTAGTAACACCTGTCTGTAGATGTATTTCTAATGGGGGCTTGAAAGGAAAATCAATTATTGGAGAGGCTAATTTTCACTTTTGGATACATTTTTCCTGGATATAAACTGCAATTTGTTTACCAGTGTTTTTGTTTTTATTTTGTGTGTAAATGGTGGCAAGATTTAGCTTTATTAAACTGTTATTTTAGGAGCAGGTATAAAAATTTATGGCTAAATTTAAATTGTTATAATAACATTCTCTCAATTCTTATCCTGCATCCAATTTCAATAGAATGGTTATTACAAAAGATGTGTTTTGTGATTTTTCATCTCCTCTGGAGGACAAATTATGATAATTATAACTGACTTTATAGTAAACCATTCACAGGAGTGCTAGTGCTGGGCACTAGAAAACTAAATCATCCTGGAGTTAAATTGAGATTGTTTTTAAGATAAAACTTTATTGAAACAATCTCGTTTCATTAAGGTTTGCTTTGTTAGGATGAAGATGTGTTTATTTATTTAGGTCTTCACCCAAAAAGACAATGAGAAAGGGGGTGCTATGATCACAAAGTAAGCCTTATACAAAATGTGAGGAGTAAGATGTATCCACATCATTGCTTATGTCCCATTCGGCTAATAACCCTGGATAATGAGTACAAAGTGCATTTTGAGAAGATAAAGTTGGGAAGAAATCTAGATAGTCTTCATAAATCTAGATCACAGTAAAATATTATGGAGGTAATATTTTTATAGAAAGAAAGATGAAGTATTAGAATTACAGTGGTAATTAGTCATTAGCATTAGCTCAATGGACTGTCATTGAGAACTAATTGAGTAACTCTGTTATCAAGGCTTAATTTGCATAAAGTGGATGAAAATAAATTCATTTTGCCCAGTCCCATAGTGATCTGAGAAATTCTACATTACCACCTAAAGGGGGCAAATAAAACATTTTAAACAACAATAAAATATTTTATATTCTGATGTAACTCTTCAAAATAACTGAGTTCTTTTTAGAACCATGCAAAAGAACATAAATAACTTCTTCCAGAGACATTCTCCTGTTAACACTTTTAGAAAGTTATGAAATCTGGAAGTTTCTCCACAAAGTCAGGGCAATTTATCAGTGCAAATAATTTTTGGTCAAACATTGTCAAGAATGTCTTTTCAACACAATATAGTTCTAGAAAAAATTCTATGCTGTCTGTTCCAAATATTTTTCTAATTCTAAGTGAAATAAAATAGATATCCATAAATATTGATGCCACTGCATTTCAATTAGTCACAAAGGCTGAGCATGAGCTTCTATGCTATGTTTTTATGTATAATGCTTGTTGTTTAGGGAGGTGCATCTGGTGTTTTTCCTTTTATAAAAACAATGAACTTGGAGTGGAGCACGATGGCAAAATAGAAGTCTACACCGCCCAGTACCCCCACAAGAACATCAGATTGTAACAACTACAGACAAAAAGCACCATCACAAAAACCAAATATCAGCTGAGCACTCACAGTACCTAGTTTCAACTTCATGTAGCTGAAAGAGGAACTAAAAGGTGTAGCAGACACAGTCTTCAATTGCTAATGCCACCCTTCACGCCTCCCCAGGCAACGGCTGCACAGTGTTGCAAAACCTCTCTGCTTGAGAGAAGGAGAATGCAGCAACTGGGACACTTTACACTGAACTCATTGTTACACTGTCACAGTGGAAAGCAGAACCACGCTGTATCCAGCTGATGCCCACTCACACAGGGCACATTTGGACTGGCCCTAGGTAGAGGGGCATCACCCATCACGGTTGGAGCCAGTGTTCCAGCAAACCTCACCACTGCAGGCTAAAGCATTTTCAGGCCCTAAGTATACTTGAAGGGCAATGTAGGTCACAAGGACTGCAATTTCAAGCCAAGTCCTAGTGCTGATCTGGGCCTAAAACTAGTGGACTGGAGTTGGTGTCCTGACCTGTCGAGACACCAGCTGAAGCAGCTAAGGCAATGTTGTGCGACCCCTCCCTCATGCCTTGGCAGTGGCTGCACAGTGCGGAGAAACCTGTGCCTTTGGGAGAAAGAGAGCAAACCATTTGTGAGACTACATTGAACTGAGTGCTGCCTGTTATAGAAAAGAGCAAAGCTGTGCTGGACTAGGCCAGCACCCCTGTACAGAGGGAGCATTTGGACCACACCTAGCCAGAGCGAAATAGCCCATCCTGGAATTCAGAACTTATTTTTCAGTAAGCCTCGCCACTGCAGGCCAAACTGCTCTAGGGTCCTAGGTAAACTTGAAAGGCAGTCTAGGACACAAGGACTGTAATTCCTAGGCAACTCCTAGTGCTGTGCTGGGATTAGAATTGGTGGACTCAGGGGCACATGACCTAGGAAGACACCAGATGGGACATTTAAGGGAATGGTTGCACCACTCGTCCTCCAAACCCAGGAAACAGCTCAGCAACAAATTTAATTTGGCTTTCTGCTTGAAAAGAGAGTGACTAGTAGAAGACTGTGTCTTACATCTTGGATACCAGCTCAGCCAGAGTAGAACAGGGCACCGGGCAGAGTCATGAGGCTCCCATTTCAGGCCCTAGCTGATGGATGACATTTCTGGACATACCTTGAGCCAAAAGGAATCCACTGCCTTGAAGAAAAAGACCCAGTCAGAACAGGATGCATCACCTGCTGACTAAAGAGCCTTTGGACCCCAAATAACCAACAACAATATCCAGTAAAATTGTCATGGCCCCTGGGATCTGAGATGTGCCAGTTTTGTGTGTGACCTAGCATATTCCCAGCTGTGGTGGCTATAATGAAAGACTCCTGTTTGAGAAAAGCAGAGGAAAACTAAAGGGAATTCTGTCCTGCACATTCAGTTCCAGCTGGGCCACAGCAGGGTAGAGCACAGACCAGGCTCTTTGGGTCCCCAAGTCTAGCCTAGACTCTTAGTCAGCGTGTCCGGACTTGCCCTGCTCCAGAGGGGAGCCCACTGCCCTGAAGGATGAGTCTCAGGCCTGGCAGCATTCACCACAAATTGACTAAAGATCCCTTGGGCTTTAAGGGAACAATGATGATATCCTGGCAGAACCCCTCATGGTCCAATGGTGTTGATTGTTGCAAGGAGAGGCTCCTCTGCCTATGGAAAGGAAAAGGAAGTGAGAAGGACTTTATCTTAGAGTTTGAGTGCCTGCTTAGACACAGTAGAATAAAACATCAGATAAATGTATGAGGCTTTTGACTCCAAGCCCTGGTTCCCAAATTGTATTGCTGGATCCACCTGGGGATGGGGGAACTCATCCCCATGAAGGGAAGGAAATAAACCTGGCTGGCTTACCACCTGCTGATCAAAGAGTCCTAGTGTTATGAGTACACATAAGTGGTAGCCAGGTAGTGGTTACAGCGGGCTTTGGGCAAGACCCAGTGCTGTGCTGGCTTTAGCCCTGAATAAGCACCGTCCCAATGGTAGTGGCAACAAAAGTGTTGTGTCCTCCCACCCTTAGTTCCAGGTGTCTCAACACACACAAAGAGAGACTCCATTTGCATGGGAGAAAGTAAAAGAAAAGAACCAGAGTCTTTGCCTGATAATCAAGATAATTTTTTTCAGATCTAATTCAAGACCACCAAGACAGTACCTCTATGAGTCTGCAAGAAACACAGCATTATTGGGTTTTAGGCCCAAGTCCCTTCAAATACCTCAAAAACTTTCCCAAGGATGGGCATAAAAAAGCCCAAGTTGCAAAAACTATAAATGCCTAACTATTCAGTGCCTAGAAACAACATTTACAAGCATCAAGGCCATCCAGGAAAACATGACCTTATAAATGAACTAAACAAGTCACCAGGGACCAATCCTGGAGAATCAGAGGTATATGAAATTTTAGACAGAATATTCAAAATAGCTGTTTTAAGGAAACTCAAAGAAATTCAAGAAAATATGGAGAAGAAATTCACAATTCTATCCAATAATTTTAACAAATGGATTGGAATTATTCTTAAAAATTAAGGAGAATTTCTAGAGTAGAAAATGCAATTGATATTCTGAAGAATGCATCAAAGTCTGTTAATAGCAGAACTAATCAAGCAGAAGAAAGAGTTAGTCAACTTGAAGACAGGCTATTTACAAATTCACAGTCAGAGGAAACAAAAGAAAAAAGAATAAAAAACAACGAAGCACGACTACAAGACTAGAAAATAGCTTTAAGTGGGCAAATCTAAGAGTTATTGGCCTTAAAGAGCAGGTAGAGAGACATATAGGGGTAGAAAGTGTCTTCAAAGGGATAATTACAGAGAAATTCCCAATTCCAGAGAAAGGTATCAATAGCTAAGTACAAGGAGGCTATATAGCACTAAGAAGGCTGAATCCAAAGAAGACTACATCAGGGAATTTAATAATTAAATTCCCAAAGGTCAAAGATTAAGAAAGGATTCTAAAAGCATTAAAAGAAAAGAAACAAATAACACACACTGGATTTCTAGTACATCTGGCAGCAGACTTTTCAGTGAAGACCCTGCAAGACAACAGAGTGACATGACATATTTAAAGTGCTTGACTGGGCACAGTGGCTCACACCTATAATCCCCACACTTTGGGAAGCTGAGGCAAACAGACCACTTGGGGGCAGGAGTTTGATGCTAGCCTGGGAAACATGGCAAAAACTCATCTCTACTAAAAATATAAAAATCAGCTGGGGATGTAGGTATGTGCCTGTAGTCTCAGCTATTTGGGAGACTGAGGCACAAGAATTGCTTGAACCTTGAAGGCGGAGGTTGCAGTGAGTAAGATCATAATTCTGCACTCCAGATTGGGCAGTAGAGCAAGACTCTTTCTAAAGAAAAGAAAAAACAAGTGCTTAAAGAAAACACTTTTTCTCTAGAATAGTATATCTGGTGAAAATATCCTTTAAGCATGAAAAAATAAAGACCTTCCTAGACAAACAAGTCGAGGGATTTCATCAACACCAGATCTGTCCTAAAAGAAATGCTAGAGGAAGGATATTAATGAGTATTAAGAAATCATCTGAAGTTATGTGAGTAAATGTGTTTGCAGTAGCATTGAGTGATCTTTTGTATTTCTGTGCTGTCAGTTGTAGTATCTCCCATTTCATTTCTAATTGAGCTTATTTGGATTTTTTCTCTTGTTTTCTTGGTTAACCATGACATCAATTTTATGTATCTTTTCTAAGAGCCAGATTTTTTGTTTCATTTATCTTTTGTATTTTTTTCTTCAATTTTATTTGGTTCTGCTCTGATCTTTGTTATTTTCTTTCTTTTGCTGGGTTGGGTTTAGTTTGTTCTTGTTACTCTAATTCCTCAAATTATGGCTTTAGATTGTCGATTTGTGCTCTTTAAGACTTTTTGATATAAGCATCCAAGGCTATGAACTTTTCTCTTAACACCACCTTTGCTGTATCCCTTTGCTGAGGTTTTGATAGGTTGTGTCACTATTATCATTCAGTTTGAAGATTCATACCCTGATTTCATTGTTGACTCAGTGATAATTCAGAAGCAGTTATTTAATTTCCATGTATTTGCATGGTTTTAAAGGTTCCTTTTGGAGTGGATTTCCAGTTTTTTTCCACTGTGATATGAGAGAGTGCTTGATATAATTTCAGCTTTCTTAACTGTAATGAGAGTTGTCTTATGGCCTGTAATATGGTCTGTCTTGGAGAATGTACCACGTGCTGATGAATAGAATGCATATTCTACGATTGTTGGGTAGAAGGTTCTGTAAATATTTTTAAGCCCATTTGTCCCAGAGTATAGTTTAAATTCATTGTTTCTTTGTTGACTTTTTGTTTTGATGACCTGTTTAGTGCTGTCAGTGTAGTATTAAAGACCCCCACTATTATTGTATTGCTGTCAATCTCATTTCTTAGGTCTATTAGTCATTGTTTTATAAATCTGGAATCTACAGTGTTGGGTACATATTTATTTAGAGTTGTGATATTTTCCTGTTGCACAAGGCCTTTTATCATATAATGTCCCTCTTTGTTTTTTTTCTAAATGCTGTTCCTTTAAAGTTTCTTTTGTCTAACACAAGAATAGCTACTCCTGCTCGCTGTTGGTGTCCATTTGCGTGGAATATCTTTTTCCTCCTCTTTACCTTAAGTTTATGTGAGTCCTTATGTGTTAGGTGAGTCTCCTGAAGGCAACAGAAACATGGTTTGTGAATTCTTAGCCATTCTGTAATTCTGTATTGTTTAAGTGGAGTGTTTAGGCCGTTTACATTCAACGTTAGAGGAGATGAATAAATTGCTGAAAAAATACAAACCTCTTAGCTTAAGTCAGGAAGAATTAGAAACCCAGAACAGACCAGTAACAAGCAGTGAGATTGAAATGGTAATTAAAAAATTAGCACCACCACCACCAACAACTACAAATCCAGTACCAGAAGGATTCACCGCAGAATTCTACAAGAAATTTAAAGAAGAATTGGTACCAATCTTACTGACACTACTCCACAAGATAGAGAAAGAGGAAATCCTCCCTAAATCGTTCTAAGAAGCCAGTATCACCCTAATACCAAAAACAGGACAGGACATAACAGCAACAACAATTAATGGTCTGCTTCATACAATAAACACACTTCATCTATAAAGATAAAATACATTTTAGGACAATATTGAAAGAAAAGACTAAACAGGTCATTATATAATGATAAAGGGGTTAATCATTAAACTCCCAAAGGTCAAAGCAGGAAGCTAAATAATAATAAATACATATGCGCTCAATTCTGGAGCACCCAAATACACAAACCTAATATTATTAGAGCTAAAGAGAGAGCTAGACCTGAATACAATAATAGCTGGAGGGTACAACACCCCACCTACAGTATTGAAATGATCTTCCAGACAGAAAATCAACACACAAATATTGGACTTAATCTGCACTATTTCAATAAATGGACCTAATAGATACATACAGAACATTTTATCCAACAGCTGAAGAATACACATTCTTCTCCTCAGCACATGGATTATTCTCAAGAATAGACCATATGATAGATCACAAGAGAAGTATTAAGACATTTAAAAATTGAAATAACATAAAGCATCTTCTCTGATTACAGTGAAACAAAACTGGAAATTTATAAAAGGAATTTGGGAAACTACACAAACACATAGAGGGACATTATATAATGATAAAAGGATTAGTCCAACAGGAAAATATCACAATCCTAAATATATATGCACCTAACACTGGTGGTCCCAAATTCGTAAAACAATTACTACTAGACCTAAGAAATTAGATAGCAACAGAGTAACAGTGAAGAACTTTCATACTCCAACAGCACTAGACAGCCAATCAAGACAGAAAGTCAACAAAGAAAAAATGAACTTAAACTATAGCTTAGAATAAATGGACTTAACAGATATTTATAAGACATTCTACCCCAAAACTGCAGAATATACATTTTTCTCGTCAGCACATGGAACATTCTCCAAGGTAGACCATATGATAGGCCACAAAACAAGTCTGAATAAATTTAAGATAGTCAAAATTACATCAAGTACTCTGTCAGACCACAGTGGAATAAAATTGGAAATTAACTCTAAAAGGAACCCCCATAACTATACAAATACATGGAAATTAAATAGTCTGCTCCTGAATGATCTTTGGGTTAACAATGAAATCAAGGTGGACATTAAAACATTCTTCACGGCTGGGCAGGATGGCTCATGCCTGTAATCCCAGAAATTTGAGAGGCCAAGGTGGGCAGATCACTCGAGCTTGAGAGTTTGAGACCAGGCTGGTCAACATAGTGAAACCCAGTATCTACCAAAAATACAAAAAATATTAGCCGGTGTGGTGGTGTGCTCCTGTAATCCCAGCTACTAGGGAGACTGAGGCAGGAGAATCACTTGAACCCAGGAGGTGGAGGTTGCAGTGAGCTGAGACTGTGCCATTGCACTCCAGCCTGGGCAACAAAAGGGAAAACTCTGTCTCAAAAACAAATGTTCTTCGAACTGAATGATTATAGTGACACAACCTATCAAAACCTCTGGGATACAACAATAGTAATGCTAAGAGGAAATTTCGTAGCCTTAAATGCCTACATTGAAGAGTCTGAATGAGCACAAATAGACAATCTGAGGTCACACCTCAAGGAATTAGAGAGACAAGAACAAACCAAACACAAACCTGCAGAAAAAATAAATACAAAAATCAGAGCAGAACTAAATAAAATTGAAACAAAAAAAATACAACAAATAAATGAAACGAAAATCTGGTTATTTGAAAAAATAAAATGGACATACCATTAATGAGATTTTTCAATAAATGAAGAGAGAAGATCCAAATAACCTCAATTTTCTAAACAAAATAGGAGATACTACAAATGATACTGGAGAAAATCAAAAGATCATTCAAGGGTACTGTGAACCTCTTTATGTGCACAAAGTAGGAAACCTAGAGGAGATGGATAAATTTCTCGAAATATACAGAAATTCTTGTAAACCCTCCTAGATTAGACCAGGAAGAAATAGAAACTCTGAGCAGACCAATAACACTTAGTGAGGTTGAAACAGTAACAAAAAAATTGCCAACAAAAAAAGTCCAGGATGATATAAATTCACAGCTGAATTCTGTCATTCAAAGAAGCATTGGTAGCAATCCTGCTAAAAATATTTCAAAAGATAGAGAAAGATGGAAGCCTCCATAAATCATTCTGTGAACTCAGTATTAACCTGATACCAAAATCAGGAAAGAACATAACAACAGAAAAAGAAAACTACAGACCAGTATCTCTGATGAACATGGATGTAAAATTCCTCAACAAAATACTAGCTAACCAAATCCAGCAGCATATGAAAAATATAATAAACCATTATCAAGTGGGTTTCATACCATGGATGTGGGATTAGATTAACATATGCAAGACAATAAATGCAATACACGACATAAACAGAGTTAAAAACAAAAATTATGTGATCATCTCAACAGATGAATAAAAAGCATTTGACAAAATTCGGCATCACTTTATGATTAGAACCCTTAGCAAATTAGCATAGATGGGACATGCTTTAAGGTAACAAAAGCCGTCTATGACAAAGTCACTGCCAGCATAATACTGAATGGGGAAAAGTTGAAGGCATTCCCCCTAAGAAGTGGAACAAGACAAGGATGCTCACTTTTACCACTTCTACTCAACATAGTATTGGAAGCTTTAGCCGGACGAATCAGAAAAGAGAAAGAAATAAAGAAGGTCCAAACTGGTAAAAACGAAGTTAAACTGTCACTGTTCACCAGAATATGATTGAATACTTAGAAAACCCTAAAGACTCCTCCAAAAACCTCCTACATCTGATTAGCACTGCTATATAGCAACAGCGATCAAGCTGAGAATAAAATCAAGAACTCAACCCCTTTTACAACATTTGCAATAAATACATAAATAAAACAGGAATATACCTAAGTATGAGGTAAAATAACTCTATGAGGAAAATGACAAAAAGCTGCTAAAATAAATAATAGATGACACAAACAAATGGAAACACATTCCATGCTCATGGATGGGTAGAATCAATATCATGAAAATGACCATACTACCAAAATAAATTTATAAACTCAATGTAGTACCTATCAAAATATCATCACAATTCTTCACAAAATTAAAAAGAAATCCTAAAATTCACATGGAACCAACAAAGAGTCCACATAGCCAAAGACAGACTAAGCAAAAAGAGCAAATCTAGAGGCATCACATTACTCAACTTTAAACCTTACTACAAGGCCATAGTTAGCAAAATAACATAGTTCTGGTATAAAAACACACATGTAGACCAATGGAACAGAATAGAAAACCCAGAAATAAAGCCAAACACTTACGGCCAACTGATCATTTACAAAGCAAACAAAACCATAAAGTTAGGAAAGGACACCTTATTCAACAGATGCTGCTGGGATAATTGGCAAGACACATGTAGGAGAATAAAACTGGATCCTCATCTCTCACCTATACAAAAATCAATTCATGATAGATCAAGGATTTAAATCTGAGACCTAAAACTATATATATATATATATATATATATATATATATATATACTACAAGATATCATTGGGAAAACCCTTCTAGACATTGGCCTAGCAAGGAGTTCATGATGAAGAACCCAAAAGCGAATGCAACAAAAACAAAAATAAATAGATGGGACATAATAACTAAAGAGCTTCTGCACAGCAAAAGAAATAATCAGCAGAGTAAACAGAGTTGGAGAAAATATTCACAAGCTCTGCATTGGATAAAGTACTAATATCCAGAATCTACAAGGACTCAAATCAGCAAGGAAAACAAACAAACAAACAAACAAACAACCACATCAGAAAGTGGCCTAAGTTCATGAATAGGTAGTACTCAAAAACAGATATACAAATTGCCAAAAAACATACGAACATCATCACTAATGATCAGGGAAATGCAAATTAAAACCACAATGAGATGCAATCTTACTTCTACAAGAATGGCAGTAATAAAAAAATTTTAAAAATCGTAGATGTTTGTGTGGATGTGGTGAAAAGGGAATACTTTTACACTGCTGGTGGTAATGTAAATGAGAAAAAGCACTATGGAAAACAGTGTGGAGATTCCGTAAATAAGTAAAAGTGGATCTACAATTTGATCCAGTAATCCCACTACTTGATATCTACCCAGAGGAAAATAAGTTATTATATAAAAAAAATACAAACTCATGCATGTTTATAACAGCACAACTTGCAGTTGCAAAACTATGGGTCCAGCCTAAATGCCTATCGACCAATGTGTGAATAAACAAAAATACAATGGAATACTACCTGCCGTAAAAAGGAATGAAGTAATCGCATTCAGAGCAACCTGGATGTAGTTGGAGATTATTATTCTAAGTGAAGTAATTCAGGATTGGAAAACCAAACATCGTATGTTCTCACTTATATGTGGGAGCTAAGCTACGAAGACAGGAAGGTATGAGAATGATGTAATGGACTCTGGGGATTCCAGGAGAAGAATGGGAGTGCAGGATTAAAGACCAAACATTGGGTACAGTGTATGCTGCTTGGCTGATGGGTGCACTAAAATCTCAGAAATCACCACTAAATCACCACTAAGGCAATCCGTAGATTCAACGCAATCCTTATCAAAATACCAATGACATTCTTCACAGAAATAGAAAAAAAAGCTATTCTAAAATTTATATGGAATCAGCAAAAACCTAGAAAAGCCAAAGCTATCCTGAGCAAAAGAACAACACTGTAAGAATTGCTTTACCTGACTAAATTATACTACAGAGATGTTGGATAGAGAAAATGTGGTACATACACACTATACAGCCATAATAAAGAATGAGATCCTGCCGTTTGCAACAACATGGATGGACCTGGGGGTTATTATGTTAAGTGGAATAAATCAGACAAACTTTGCATGTTCTTACTTACTTGTGGGATGTAACAAATCAAAACAATTACACTTATATCAATCAAGAGTAGGATGGTTACCAGAGAGACTGCAAAGGGTAGTGAAGGGTGTGAGGAAAGTGGTGATAATTAATGGGTGCAAAATTAAAATAGTTAGAATTAGTGAATAAGACCTAATATTTGATGACACAATGGGGTGATTACAGTCAAGAATAATTTAATTGTACATCCAAAAATAACTAAAATAATATAATTGTATTGTTTGTAATACAAAGTATAAATGGTTGAGGGGCTGAATACCCCATTGTCCAAGATGTGATTATTATGCGTTGCATGCCTGTATCGGGGTGTGTCATATATCCCGTTAATATATACACCACAATAATTAAAAATACAACTGAAAAAGTTTTTCTTTTCTTTTTTTATTTTTATTTTTTTGAGACGGAGTCTCGCTCTGTCGCCCAGGCTGGAGTGCAGTGGCCGGATCTCAGCTCACTGCAAGCTCCACCTCCCGGGTTCACGCCATTCTCCCGCCTCAGTCTCCAGCGTAGCTGGAACTACAGGCGCCCGCCACCTCGCCCGGCTAATTTTTTGTATTTTTTTAGTAGAGACGGGGTTTCACTGGGTTAGCCAGGATGGTCTCGATCTCCTGACCTCATGATCCGCCCGTCTCGGCCTCCCAAAGTGCTGGGATTACAGGCTTGAGCCACCGCGCCCGGCAAAAGTTTTTCTTTAAATGTAAGAAGTAATGCCTGTTGTCCCTTATAGAAATGGATAGATAAAATAATATTTTAATGTATAGGTTATTCAGGAAGACACACTAATAAACATGATGGTAGAAATTTTAACAGATTAGTGAATCACTGCAAGAATTGAAGAAGTGTCCTACAGATTTCTCAATAAATTTTACAGATATCGTTTGTTTAAGATAGCAGTTTGGTTTAGTTGTTGATGAAATGTTATTGGTAAAACACTTTTTTTTTCATAATATTTTACAAATGCATTTTAGATTCCAGTTGCATATAATTATGTTTATACATAAATTACAAAAATATAGATGTTATTCCTAATCATATAAAGCTCATAGAATGGTTTCTGCCACACCGTAAGCATTCAGTATCTTAATAAGTGTTTAATTAATGAATAAATGAATAAAAAAGTCAATAAACATAGACATTTTCAATTTTCCAAAAATACTACTGATTTATTCATAATATAAAGACAAATCACCCGATGACTCTTTTTGAGGTAAATGAATCTGGTAAGTTTTTTTTTTGAAAGAAATTATTTGGTGATTGCAAAGCAAGAGGTTTCATATTGTGCATGTAGTATTTTGTCTCCAAATTTGTAGTTCTTTCCATTCATTTGTTGATGCATTTGATCATTTAACAAATACTTGTTAAATGCCTATTATGGCGTAATAAATGTGCTAGGTATGGCCATGGAATGAATAAAATTGTAAGCATTGCCCTTTACCTCAAAGTATCTAAATATATTGGCAAATACAGAGGCATCAAGAGGAACGTTTGAACTCCAAGTTAAATATTAACAACAATTAATTCCAAGAGAGTACTTTATAAACCCAAATGGTATTTTATGTATGTACAATTTACTGGTTGTCTGCTCAAATAATTTTCTCATAGTGATTACTTCTAGTGCAGAAACCAAATTATATGAGAAACTGCTAATCATGTAAATCAAGCAAATGGAACTGGATAATCTTAAGGGATGTTTTCATAGTGCTGTGGGTTTGAAAAAAAAAATTCTAAAGAATAATTTCAGTCTAAAGAACTCTGTACATTAACTAAATATTTGTTAAATATCTACTATTCATAGCAAAACATTTTATTATTAGCAGTGTCAAATTGCTTCTCCCTCTCCTTGAGATTATGATTGACAATAATGAATATACTCTCTATTCTCCAACAAATGTATCACTCTTTACGAGCCAATCTGTAAGGTGAAGAGAGATGTCATGATAGAAAAGACAGCTTGGACATCAATATTCTTACTCATTTACTTTAGCATATTGTATGTTTCTGCCATTATAGTTTTTGGCCATATAAAACTGGCTAACATGTTCAGTTATATATTTTATCTTAGCATTATTTGATTCCTTGAACACTTAAAGAAGTATTAGAAGAGTTTCTCTCCAACAATCTGCATGTGATATTTTAATTATAAACTAATAAGTAAAAAAAAAACTACAAAAACATATATCTCACCAAATACATACACACAATTCTATTGGTTCTTTTTATACTAAAAAACATCTCTTGCAAGAAAATCTCATACGCTTTTTCTTAGATTCCATTACAGTAAAGGAAGTTTTTTGTCATTTGATTTAAAAATGCTGTGAGAATATTTGTTGCAAGAAGTCTGTTCCCAGCTAACAGACAGAAACTTAGACACAGATATTGTTTTTTGAGCTGAAATATGTATAGAAAGTATTGTTAACACAAATAATATTTTAATATGTTCCATTCTATTCAGGGAAGAAAGACTTACACCTGGGATTGTATACATTTTTTGTAAATATTCTTATGTATCATAATATTTTAATTATGAAATATTTAATAAGATACAATAGACTATGTAAAGTTTAGAGTTTTGTTATTTATTTTATTATTTCTGGTTGAAACTTGAAAACAATATTAGATAATTTTTATTCAGTCTCTTCTGTTTCTTGCTCAGGTTTCTTAGATAGATGCTTGTGTAAGATCTTAGGAAATTGATCACATTTGCACTGTCAAAGAAAAGCTTATATGAGTTTTGCACAAAATCAGATGCTGGAAATCTGTAAAAGAAAATCAATGATAGTTTACCTTTTTTCTCATTACAAAGCTTGACCTATTATTAGGCATAGATAAAACTTAATGTATTTGGTATTCTCCATGACAGCCACAGCTATTCCATATTAAATTTATATATACATTATGTTTATAGATACATGGAATTATTTAAGAAAAGGAAATTTACTGACAAAGAGATATATTAATTGGGAGGTTTTATTTATCCTCCAGTTGCTGGTTGAATTTGGCATTAAAAAATTCAAGAAATGAATCATAAGTCATCTTCCATGAAACTGAAGCTGTAGGTTTTCAAGTCTTAAATAAGAAAAATTTCATTGTGTCTTTCAGTACATGGGCAGAAAATCACACATGGAAAATTCTTTTAGAGGCTCTGATATGCATAAACGTAGTGGAAAAGCCACTTTAATCTTCTTAGCTTTTACAGAATCTTCTTGATTTCTAGATACATTTCTTGCTTTGTGTTTGGATTTTATGTCTTACAATGATGACCCTCCCTGTTTTCATTACCTAGAAAAATACAGTAGGTATTGCATCAATTGTCTAGAAAGTGTATAATAAAAATAATGTTAGAAATGCCCTAAATAACTTTAGTGACTCACTGTAGTATTCAGTTATAGAACAAAAATATACACAATTATAAATCTCAATAATATGAATGATTTGTCAGTGGAGGATATTTTATTTTGCACAGAAAATAACTAGCAAATTGCATAAACTCAGTGTTTAAATTTATACCTGGACATTTATGTATTCATATATATCACTAAAGTACTTATATGTGTAAACTATATATACATTATATATATGTGTTCTTATGCATATGCAGATGCATATTCATATGCATGTCTATATATACTCATACATATTCATGCGTATATATATGTGTGTATGCAAGTGTAGATTTATTACACAGTATACATGTAGTGTAACTTATGTATATACTTACATTTAAAACAAAATTATATAGACAGATGAAATTAGGAAAATTCATTTATGAATAAACTTTACATTTATGAAATGTAAAGTTTCGGCTTTGAAGTAGAGTCCAGAATCTTACCGCTGGCTAACTCTATATCTTTGATCAAGTTACCTAATCTTTATAAACCTGTTTCCTCTTCTGGAAAATGTGTACGACACAAATCTATGTCCTTCAGAGTTTGCTATTGTAAGGATTAAATAAGCTAATGAATGCAGAGAAGAAAATTGCACAGTCTATTCTCATGGTAGATATTCAATTAATATTGAACACCTCCTCCTTATTCCAGTCCCTGTTTAATAGCATCACTTATTGGGAAAAATTATTGTGCATTTTTGTGCATATCGTGTAGGGAAGAGTACAAATTGAAAGAAATTGCAAAAATGTTTGCCTTCTCATACAATGAAAAAATAGCAAAATGACTCTAAAGAAATTATTGCTTTACTTTTTACCTCAGTCGGTTGAAAGTATATTATCTCTGAGCACAAGCTATTATTAACGCCAACAATTGTTTTTATCTTTCTCTTAGTGTTTCAAAGTATCTGAAGCTATGCTTTAGGATGTATTCAAATACTCCATCTTCTGTGCTCATTATCCTTTTAGCTTCATACAACAATCATTTGAGTAGTTTGAATTTCCAATTCGCCAGCCTGGCAAAGTGATGACGTAATCAGTGTCCCCTCTCTGCTAGTAAGACAGTTGCATTTCAACACCTCACTGTTTGGGATCCTCTGCAGCTACTTATCTTTGAGGAAAACTGCTCACAAGTCAACGTGGGGCACAGGAATTTGTTCAGCCACTGATTTTTATATGTTAATTTCTATATTTAATTGAATACTAATTGACAATTTTACACAATTCCTGGGCTTTTTTCTTAGTTTTTCTAATTCTCACAAGCATGAGGTTGGACAGTATGGTGTGTAGAATCTCAGTCAACACGTATGTTCCTTTTATATGATGTAACTTAAAGAAGAAGGGGTTAATGTTTTCTAATCTCAGCTGAGGTAATGCTCTAATATCCTCTTATCTTTGAGTTATTTATTAATAATTGTTAATTTTATCATTATTCGTTTATCTAACATTAAACAAACATTAAATGAGTACCAGCTATGTTAATATGACCCAGACACTGTTGTATGTGTTAATGTAATTACTCACATTCCTAATGGAGAAATAAATTGATAATAATGTTTACCAACTCATTCCTAAGTGTTTATGACTATGTGGTATAATGAACAAGCACCATAAAATCTTTGCTGAAACAGTATGTACAGGTTTTCAATGTTATTGTTTCTCTGCTGAGTTAGATGATTATCTCAGATATGACTAGGGATGAGCTAATAACTGTATAACATTTAGAAGATTCAATTATTTGATATTACTTCCCTTGCTAAGCTGTGTCTTTTGAAAATTAATATTACAAATATATATGAAAAACAAGGAACATGCCCTATAAAACGGAATAGAACTGAAAGACACAGTTAACTCTAGCAGTATCTAAAGTTGTAGTCAATTCAGTCCCCATATTTGAACAGGTGACACAAAAGATGGGAAAATAGCAGGTCTACTCGGCAGTGCGTATGTCCTTGATACCAATTGCTACCTATTCTAGTTTTATGTTTTGATGTTTCACATGATAGTTGTTTTGGAAATGTGTTTTACCACAAATAGTTGACAGCCATTGATCTAATCATTATTACAAATAACTGATATTACTACATGTTTTTTATCTTATAGAATATATGTAGGTTATCAACTGAATTATTGTTGGGTTTGACAATAATACTCTCATGAATTTTATTGATAGAAAATGAGTCAATGTGTAAGAAAGTGAGGTAGAACATAACTGAACAATATTGCTGTAATTATCAAACTCAAGTGGTACATGCCATATGTAAAATTAGTCAGCACTTTGTATTAGCTCATATTTTCATATTTCCTAGAACAGTGTTAACTAAATATATACATTTTAATAGTCTTTTTCTTTAAGAGCGGTTTTAGGTTTGCAGCAAAACTCAATAGAATGTATGGAGATTTCCCATATACTCTCTCCCCTGACACATGCCTAGCCTCATTATCAGCATCCCCCACCAGTGTGATGTATTTGTCACAATTGGTAAATTTTCACTGATACATTATTATCACGCAAAATCTGAAGTTTACATTCAAGTTCACTTTTTGTATTGTACATTTTGGGTGCTTAGAAAGTTGTGTAATGACCTGTATCCACCATTATATTATCATACAGAGTAGTTTTACTACTCTAATAATCCTCTGTGCTCTATTCATCCTCACTTCCCTCTGAAAACAGCTACGGTTCATGTATCTCGATCTGTTAATTTATTGTTTTCACATAAATTGAAAAAAAAATTCAGGACAGGCATGGTGGCTCATGCCTGTAATCTCAACACTTTGGGAGGCCAAGGCGGGTGAATCTTGGGGTCAGGAGTTCACGACCAGCCTGACCAACATAGTGAAGCCCCGTCTCTACTAAAAATACAAAAAATCAACCGGGTGTGGTGACAGGCACCTGTAATCCCAGTTACTCAGGAGGCTGAAGCAGGAGAATCGTGTGAACCCAGAAGGTGGAGATTGCAGTGAGCCGAGATCAAGCCATTGCACTCCAGCCCGAGAGACTGTGAGACTCCGTCTCAAAAAGAGAGAGAGAAAAAAAACATCAGTATATCTTTTATATAGTAATGCCAGTGTTTTGTTGCTTTGTTTCAGCATAAATACTTAGCAGCACAGTGAGTTATTATCATTTATCACAAAGGAAGAAATTGAGCCATTAACAGCTCAGTTAACTTTCCCAAGGTCATAGAACTAGAGAAATGATTCTGGTTTCCTTCAGTAAATTATAATGTCTTCTGAAACATTTTCTCTACATTTAGCATGGTGCTTCATGAAAGTGCTTAAAGTCCATAAATGTTCATGACTGACTAATCTACAAGTGGAGCTGATCATAGGAAGTCTAACCCAGTAAGATTTGCATGTTTTCCTAATTTTACTTTTTCAGTCATAATAAAATGGTGCAGAAAATACAATGTTTAATTAAATTGAACTCTATTTTTTTGAAAAAACTTTCAATATCAATTGACAGTTTATAACTGTATAAATTTATGAGGTACAAAGTGATGTTATGATTTATGCAAGCAATATGGAGTAATTACATTAAGCTACTTAACATATCTATCATCTCAAATACTTAACTTTTTTTGTAGTGAGATAATCTGAAACTTACTATCTGAGCAATATGAAATGTACAATATTCTATTATTAACTATATTCACTATGCTATTCAATAGACCTAAAAAAAATAAGTGTTTCCTGTCTAAATGAGATTTGTGTACACTTCAACCATTCTCTCTCCACTTCCTCCTCCATTCAGCCTCTGTAACCAACATTTTACTCTATGTTTCTGTTAGTTTTATGATTTTAGGTTCCACGTATAAGTGAGAACATGTGGTTTTTGTCTTTCTGTGGCTGGTTTATTTCACTTAGCACAATGTTCTCCAATTCCATCCATGTGTCACAAATGACAGAATTCCCATCTCTTTTAAAAGCTGAATAGTATTACATTGTGTATATCAACCACATATTCTATATCTATTCATCAGTTGATAAACATTTAGGTTGATTCCATACCTTGGCAACTGTGAATAATACTGCAGTGAACACAAGAGTGCAGACATCACTTCTACAAACTGATTTCAAATCTTTTTAGTTATACATAGAAGTGAGATTTTTGGATGGTATAGCAATTCTAATTTTAGTTTTTGAATAAGCTTTATACAGTTTTCTATAATGATTGTACAAATTAACATCCATACCAACAACATACAAGGATTCTCTTTTCTTCACATCTTCGCCAACCCTTGTAAACTTTCATCTTTTGATTACAGCCATTCTGACAGGTGTGGAATGTACCTCACTGTGGTTTTAATATGTATTTCTTTAATGATTAGTGATGTTGAGTATTTATTTCATGCCTGTGTTGACCATTTGTGTGTCTCCTTTTAAGAAATGTCTATTAAGATTTCCTGTCCATTTTTATTTATTTATTTTTGCTATCGAGTTGTTTAAGCTCCTTATAAATTTTGAATATTAATCCTTTATCAGATGTATGGATTGCAGATATTTTCTCCCAGTTATTATGTTGCCTTTACACATTGCTAATTGCATTTTTTATTGTGCAGAAGCTTTTTAGTTTGGAACAAATCCGTTGGATTTTATATGCTTTTGTTATCTGTATTTCTGGGGTCAAATTCAAAGAATTGTTGCCCATCTCAATGTTGTATAGTTTTTTCCCTATGTTTTCTTCTAATGATTTTACTTTATCTGGTTAAGTCTTTAATCCATTTTTAGTTGATTTTTGTACACAGTATGAGATAAGGGCTCAATTTTATTCTTCTGCATATGATATGCAGTTTTCCCAACACCATTTATTGAAGACTATCCTTTTCCTATTGTGAATCCTTGAAACTTTCAGCAAAATTCAATTGACTATACATGTGTGGAATCATTTCTGAGCTTTCTATCCTGTGTCATTGGTCAATGTGTCTGTTTTTTTTTAACAGTACTGTGCTGCTTTAATTACTATTGCTTTGTAGTATAGTTTCAAATTAGGATGTATGATACTTCCAGCTTTGTTCATTTGTTTTTTGTTCTTAATTGTCTTGACTATTTGGGATTTATTTGTGGCCCCATACAAAAAAAAAAAAAAAAAGACATTGAAATTTTATTAGACATTGTATAGAATCTGTAGACTGTTTTGGGTAGTATGTACGTATTAACAATATTAATTCTGCCAATCTACAAACACAGGAGAGCTTTCCATTTATTTGTGTCTCATCTAATGTCTATAATCAATGCTTTATAGTTTTCAGCATATGGTTACCTCACCTCCTTGGTTAAATGTACACCTAAGTATGTATGCATGTGTTTATTTGTAGCTAATGTAAATGGTATTGTTCTCTTGAATTTTTTCTTCAGATAGTTTATTGCTTACTCATTTTTTGTGTTACTTTTTGTTAGGCAACTTTACTATCTTTTTATTATATCTAAGAGTTTTTTAGTGAAGTCTGTAAGGCTTTATATATAAGATAATGTCTTTAGCAAACTGATAATTTCACTACTTCCTTTTACATTTGAATGTCTTTTATTTATTTATCTTGTCTAATTACTCTAGCAAGGACTTCCAACAATTTGTTAAACAGAAATCAGAATTGTCATCCATACCTTGTTCCAAACTAGTTTCACTTTTCTTTTTTCGATATTTTTATGTGAATGTTCTCTCAATTATTCTTTTTTTTTTTTCTTTAAGTTCTGAGATAAAGTGCAGAACATGTAAATTCATTACATAGGTATATGTGTGCCATGGTGGTTTGCTGCACCTGTTGACCCATTCTCTAAATTCCCTCCCCTAGACCCCTAACCCACAACAGGTCCTGGTGTGTGTTATTCCCCTCCCTGTGTCCATATATTCTCATTGATCAGCTCCTACTTGTGAGTGAGAACATGCAATGTTTGGTTTTCTGTTCCTGTGTTAGTTTTCTGAGAATGATGGCTTCCAGCTTCATCCATGTCCCTGCAAAGAACATGATCTCATTTCTTTTTATGGCTGCATACTATTCCATGGAGTACATGTACCACATTTTCTTTATCCTGTCTATCATTGATGGGCATTCAGGTTGGTTCCGTGTCTTTGTTATTATAAATAGTGCTGCAATAAACATACATGTGCACATGTCTTTATAGTACAATGACTTATGTTCCTTTGGGTATATACCCAGTAATGGAATTGCTGGGTCAAGTGGTATTTCTGGTTCTAGATCCTTGAGAAATCACTATACTGTCTTTCACAATGGTTAAACTAATTTGCATTCCCACCAACAATGTAAAAGCGGGTTTCACTTTTCACCATTGAATATAACATTAGCTGTAGGCTTCTAATATACAGCCTTTATTGTGTTGAGGTAACATCTTTTATACACCTAATTTAATGAGAGGTATTTTTTTGAAAGGAGGTTAAAATTTGTCAAATGTTTTTTTCTGCATCTCATGAGATTGTCATGTGGTTTTCTTCTTCTTTCTGTTAATGTGATGTATCTCATATATTGATTTGTGTATGCTGAACCATCTTTGCATCCCAGGAATAAATCCCACTGAATCATGGTGGAAGATCCTTTAATATTTTGCCAGATTCAGTCTGCTAGTATTTTGCTGAGGATTTTTGCACCTATGTTTATCAAGAATATTGGCCTAAGGTTTTCTTTTTCTTTGAAAAGGAGAAAAAAAAGAATTTTGTGATGTTAATAATAAAGACAAAGTAGTTATGAAATTGCATATGTGATTTTACTTCTGTTGAGCTCATTATTAAAATACATAAAAGGGATGGAAAAAATGTCAGAGGAGACGTAATTTTCAGATTATGATGATACACTATTTCTATTAAGAAAGAGCTAGTAGATGATATAGAAATAATTACAACTTAAATATTAGACAGGTAGATGCCCCAACTGCCAAAAACCTCTTCTAATTTTGGCCATTTTCTGACAATAAATACAGGAATATGTTTAAAAAAATACTTGTGCCTCCTCTAGAACTATCTTGGCAGACTCAGAAGGAACCTACCCATTTTGTGCATTCAGATATACCATAGAATGTTTACTATGCATTCTATTTTTTTTATTGTTGTCCTTTCAGGTGTTAAGCATGTTTTAAGAGAAAGACAATCCTGTGTATGTGATTTATCTTGGGATGTAATGTCATACTTTACTTCAGAGCTGTGGTTGGGAAGGTAACAGAAGAGTGGGGAGAAAGGTAAAAGGATGTGGGCAAGGAAAATAAAAATACAGAAAACATTTACAAACATAGTCAGTCTTCAGATCTCATATGTATGGCCAAATATAAATATTATAATATTTTTAGCCAAAAGAAGAATGCTTCAACCGTCTTGAATCTTCAATTGTATACTCTGTATACCCTTCCTGTATAATCTGTTTTACCTGTGCAGATCCTGATATCATCTGAATTTGAGATCCCTCAAATTGAATAAACATTTTATTTCTTCTGATTGTTATTTATACAACAGTAAGTACAATAGCTTGATTATAATAAATGATCAATAATAATTTATTAATATAAATTAAATATAGCTTATTGTCCCTCTGTCAATTAATTTGAGCAAAAGTTATATAAGAACATAAACATAAAAATTCCACACAATTTTCTAAATAATTCAGTAATCCTATATGATCTTAAAAATATTTTTCACATCTTTCTTTGGGAGAAAAAATGAAATTTATCTTGATTCAGAAATGAGATAATAGAGGATAAGTAGAAACTCAATAAAATTCCAAAAGGCATTATTCTCTCTTAAATAATTCAGTATGGAAATGAATTGTGTTTCGTGTGATAATCTCTTTGAGAGATCTCTAAAAAGATAAAATATAATTGAAAGCATCTGTGGCCTACTGATTAAATTATTAATGTCGAGTGAGAAAGTGTTATTGCTGGTGCTGAACCAAAAAATTTGTCTGTGTATGTAGGAGGTTTCTTTCTTTTTTTTTTTTTTGAATTTTTCCCTAACAAGTATGAACAGGACTTTGGTTCGGTTGTGTGCTTTCTTCATATATCACAAATATTATTTGATATGCAAAATCATTGGGAAAGCATCAATTATGCAGAGCTAGTTAAATGAAGTATGCTAATATGCAATGATTCTAAACTACCACAGGGTGGTAGGAGATTCACTTTCCACAACATTTATCTAATTAGCAGAACTAACTGCTTTGCTATACTTCCACCACATTCAAATCCCTTATTAAAAACTATATCATTGTTACTGCTCAATAAGTGTGAATAAAATCTCAGAGACAAAAATTATACTTTGGGATATGCTATACTTAAAGTTCAATTCAACTAGAAACAACAAGTATCCATGTATTAATTTGGTTGATTTGCATGTTTACATATTTTCCTACTTTTTCATAAAAGACAATTTACCTTTAATGATCAATGTAGGGGAAGTTCACAGGACATTGTAACAAATGTCCATTGTAACAAATGTCTCCACAGGTGTAAAGCCACCTAAATGACTATTTCATCACAACATTCCAAATATGAAAATACACATGTATGTATTATTGAATCAAAACTTTAGAGTTAGAAACAATTCTCAAATATATAGGGGCCCACTTTCTTATTTTACATGTATAAAATTAAGGTTAGGATATATTGCAAAGATCACATGGATAATTTGTGATGGAAATAAATCTAGTAACTAAATCTATGGAATACAAATTATTTATTGTATTAAAATTATGCACACTTATGTGCTCATCCAGATTCTTACTATTAGATTTAAAGACATGCAGAACAATTAGGTTGGTGAAAAATGAGTTTTATTTTCATTATTTCCTATGTGTGTTCATATGGGATTGGTGGAATTATTTATATACTTTTACATATTTAGTATTTGAGTAACACAATTTTATTATTATTATTATTATTTTAAATCAGGTCAAAAGCCAACTTGTACCCACTTTCTTGTCTACTTACATGAAAAAAAAAAGAGATTGAAAAGAGTTTACTAGACTTGTTTGTTCCATCAAATATTACCATTTGAATTTTTATTAACTCTTAAAAATATTTCACATATTATTATGTATACCCACTTTAAAAATGTGTTAACCCCATCATGAAATTTTAATTGTTGTTATGTTTTATGTGGATTGTAATACAATATATCTACCTGAACTAGAAACACTTAACTATTTCTTAAATGCTTGATAAAAGTAGATTTCACATTCCAAAATATTTAATTCTTAAGTGCAATATTCAAGACATATTTCTCTTCTGTATTTTAGTTTATATATATATTTATATATATATATATATACACACACACACAGATATACACACATATATATATATTAAACAATACACAGCTCAAATTCTAATGGACATTCAGGGACTAAATACTAAAATTATTTTTAAAGTTTTATCTTTCCCAAAGACATTTTTATATATCTGTAAATACATATTTTTACATTCTTAAAATGTTATGATTATTTTCATTCTATATAATTTGGAAGGAGAGAGTACTGTGTTGAGTATTAAGGAGAATTTGTATGTAAATTATATTTTACCTTAATTATTTTAAATATTTTCTGGTATATAAACACTACAAATACTAAAACATTTCCATTCTCCAAGCCAATGTTCTAGAATATCAATTTTAATACATACAAAAGAGTAGGCATAAAGACTTCTAAAAAGGCAAGATGTAACAGTGAATTAGTGCTATAAAATTGTGTTAAAAAAATACTAAGGAAATATGACCAGAGTTTATTAGGGCAAAAAAATTGAAACACATGATAGGTAATTAAGATACAAATATATTATTACTTGGTAAGTCAGAAAAAGCCTTCAGAAATCGGTAGGAAACATAATAAGGAAAAGAAAAGTGTTGGAAATTTGTTGAAGGAAGTGTGACCCTTAGGTGAAGGCAGGCCGGATGGGAGTGGTGAAGTAGGCGATGTTGTCACATAGACTCTAAGGGTTTCTCAGCATGGAGATAGTAATAAAAGTGTGAAAATCCACAAATAAACCCTAATGGTATCTATTTGTAAATACATTGAATTTGAGAGACTGGCATTATATTCTAATACAAATATTAAATCTTAGAGATTGTGAGACAATCACATGGGAGATATTTTTATTACAACATGAAATTTGGTGCCACATATAAAAAAGGACGTGAATACATTGAAATGAATGAGAGAAAAGTACTAAGGGTTAAAGACAAATTTTGTGAAATGTCAGACTGTAAAAGACTGCGTAAAAAAATTAAAAGTATGAGCTACCATGGAAACCAAATGAACAAAATGCTTTTGATCACCCAATCAGATGGATCATGTCCCTCATTTGAGCCCTCAGACATGTTGTGCTTCCCTAACTAGACTGGAAAATTCTTCATCATCTTCTCCACAGACACACCTAACACTTTATCTCATTGAACAACTATTGTTTTTACAGATAAATTTCATATGGAATTCAGTAATATCAAAGAGTATACAAATAAGGTTGCTGTTAATGTTTTGGACATCATCAATTATAAGTAGGGATCAGGGAGTGAAAATCATTCTGTCAAGCCAATGATAATAAAAGAAACATGGAATTGTTTGGAAAACGGTATTATTCCTCAGGATCATGATTCTTATTTTACTCATACATGAAGACAAAATCAGAAATACACAAACTTATTTTTTGATTGATTGTAAATGCATTTCTGTGTTTTCAATCAAGAAAATAATCATATTTTAAACTTGTTACACATACAATCAATAACATGTAAGATGTAATTGAAATAAGTCTTCTTCCTTCCTGTTGTCTTTGGATGGTCTGATGACAATATGCCTTGGTGAAGTTAGTTTTGCAATGTATCTTTTAGCAGTTCTCTGAGTTTCTTTCAGCTGGGTTCTCAACCTCTGGTAAGACCAGAGAAGTTTTCCAACTCTTCTTATTGTTTAGAAAATTTATGAGCAGTTAAGAGTCTCTACATTTTGATGTTTTTCGTGATGGCCAAAGTATATTTAAGAATAATATTTTAGAAACTATTTTATTTCACATAGAAATACAGAATAAAGGGTCTAAAATGTTTATGTATTAGAACTAAATGTTTAAACATTATAACTAGTTTTTTTTAATAAACTAAAACAAACCTGCAGAATTTTAATTTTATACTTCATTACTCCATGACACAAAATTAAAAATGAAGATGCAACTAAGATGACAAATTATTTTAATTGATATACAACTGCAAATATCTCATTGGTAAGGTACTTTGTGTTTTACTTGCCTGGATTTCTTAAGCATAAATAATAGTTATAAATGCTTCGTAAAGGAATAGAAACCCATAAAATACTTAGGTAGAGAGAAATTTACTGGAATATTATTTTAATATAAAAATTTTAATTTAATGCTTTATATTTTACAGTATAGAAGAAGCTGAAATATTATGAAACCATTAATATATTCATTTGCAACGGCAAAACGTAAATATGATGCTATAAACAAAAATAATGACTATTTTAGTTCCCATTGGCTGCCACAAAAATTACAACAAACCACATGGCTTTAAACAATAGAAATTAATTATGTCACAGTTCTGGATCCTTGTCTAAAACCAAGTTTTTGGCATGGTCTATTTGTTCTGGAGGGCTGGAAAAATAATCTGTCCCACTCCTCTCCCTCAGTTCCTGGTGACTGCTTGAACTTTTTGGCATGCCTTGGTTTGTGGTTGCATAACTTCAGTCTTAGTCTCCAACTTCACACGACTTTCTCTGTTGCATTTCTTCTTGTCCAAATCTCCCTCTGATTCGATCCTATAGGGATGACTTCATTGCATGTAGGGCCCACCCTAATTTCAGAATGATTTCATATGAAGATTCTTATCTTAATTACATCTGAAAGGATGTAGTTTTCCAAATGAAGTAGGTTTCGTGTGTGTGTGTGTGTGTGTGTGTGTGTGTGTGTGTGTGTGTGTGTGTGTGTGTTTCCAAACAAGGTCTTATTTCCCAGGTACTGGTGATTAGGACTCAAACTTATTTTCTGTGGGGGCCACTGTTCAATGCATTCCAGTGTCAATCAAGTTATGAAAAAAAAAAAAAAAACGAAACAGTTACTATATGCTCTGTCATGTACTAAGTGTTTTGAGAGCTATTAGTTTATTTTAGTACTAAAATGAACCTTTGAATAATTCTGCCTCTGAAGGAAGATTTTCTGGTTTCAAATGCTGGCTCTATCATTGACATATAACCTAACTTTATCATGCCTCAATTTTCTCATCCAGAAAGTGGGCATAATAAGGATTGTTGTGTGTAGTGAGCTAATATAAAAATATGTGTATGTTAAAAACACATAATAAAGCTAACAAGTGCACCACAAAATGAATAGTAAAAACATTTGGTAATGCAAGTTTTGTTTCCAAACTATAATGAAATAGCTGACTAACAAATCTGTCTACACTCCAAAAATAACTAGAAAACTGCATGAAATATTTGAAACAATAATTTTTAAATCATGAATCATAGGAAATATACAACAATGACAAATGAGAGAAGGAAGATTAGCACTGTGGGTGCCACAGCCAACCCAAACTTTCTGTCTGGAGCCAGTTTCCTGATCTCAGTGCAGACAAGGGAACTGAAACACAATGAAGAACTTACTGAAATGTAGAGATAATTGAATTTGGGCAGGCTAAGAAGTCTGAAATTTATGAAGTAAAATTTGTAAAGAGAAGGAGATCAGCCTAGAGATCACTTTCAGTTGTGGTTAGGATTCTAGGTTGCTTATACATAATCAGAAATTTCTGAAGGCTTTAAAACATTTTTTACAAAGACCTATATACATAACATTCCACAGAATTCATGCAAGATTGAAGAAGCTTAACATTATCCATGTTTTATCAAATTTGAACTATCAATTCGTTAGAATATATATGACATATACATATTTAACAATTTACATTAGACATACATAAAAATGTCATTAAACTCACTCATAAGAAGATATGAAATTAAATAATTCTAACGGAAAGCTGTTGGAACTTTATCCTGAGCCTTGAGAGAAATGTGGGTATACAACCTGAGTCATGCTGCATGTAGCTGCAACTTTTTTGTTTGTTTGTTTGTTTGTCTTTTAAACTTCCTTGAAATGTAGTAATCGGTAACCAATCAAATTGCTGTGGCGCGTGCACTTGGTCTTGTACGGAAAATGTTGTAATCCTGCTAGAACTTCTCTGCCTTTACCTACATAATTGAAACTATAGCTTTTCCACTTTGCAAAATGCTGACCCCATTCATTTAGTGTCTGTGCTTTTCCCCAGTGACCAGCCTCAAGCTTTTTATTTGAATAGATTCGATAATTAATAATATTTTCTCAGTCTCATTATTTAAGTTTGAAAAAGGCCACCAGCCCAATGAAGAAGGCCAAAAACATTAAGCAGATCTCAAAAAGATCTACAAATGTACCTGTATATTTACTATATGAGCAAATAGCACAACAAATACTGAAAAATTTTTTGACATTGGTGAAATGTGGATATCATGTATTAGCAAGGATGTGCATCAACTGGAACTCATACATTACTGGCATGGTAGTAATACGGAGGTCTACAGCAGGCAAAACTATAGTGATGGAAAGCCTGAGGTTGTGTATGAGTGGAGGTATTGTTTGTAAAGGACACAATGAAACATTCTGGTAGAATATAAATGTATATCTTAGTTGGGATGGTGATTAACTAGACATACACATTTGTCAAAACTTGTGAAACTGGAAACTGTACATTTAAATTGACTGTATTTAATTTCATGTAAAATACACTTCTATAATGTGAATTTAGAAAGTAATAAATATTTTTAAATAACAGTGTTACACTCTGAATTAATTTAATATTTTCTTTGTATATTTATTAATCTTCAATAATATATGTCCCTTCCTTTTCTAATGAAATGATAAACAGTTAACATAAATTACTAGTTGGGTCATGTCTCTTTTTTTAACTAGTATAAATACATCTTAATGAGATGGTCAGTTGGAGCACTCTGAAACTTTGTTCCTGGGAATAAATACATGAGTGATTTATACAATAGCGGTAAGTGTTTGTGCTACATTTTAATTCACTAACATATAACAACCAGCATGGGAAGCAGAAAAATCTACTATGTTAATCAGGGCATGCCTGCCGCCCTCTTGAATTTTATTCTACACTTCTTGATCCCCAGGTAAAGCATTAAAGTCTGACCTGTGCTATGTCTGCACATGTATTGATTTGTAACACCAAATAAGGCAGCACAATCAAAGAGAAAAGTCAGAAAGAAACATCAGCTCCTCGCATGAGATGAAATCTCTGCTGTTAATCATACTATTGATGGCATCACTAATGTAGTTAGCCACTAAATTTAGAAAAAGAGAAAGGATTCATTTATCCTCATCAAATCTGCTTTCATGCCTGTGTTCTCAGGAAAGTGGACTGCTAATTATCTAGCATATGTATGCATTTAAAATTTAGTCATTTCTCCCTTTCTTTCTTCCTACCCTTCTTCCAAGCCAGTGTGTTTATAAAAATAGATACTGAGGCTAAATATCATAACCACCTTCCACCATAACACATTCAATATTGCCAAGCTGTGCAAAGCTTCAGATGAAAAAACTTTACTTGTTAATTAATCTCATACATAAACATGTCCAAACTAAAACAAAGAGAGAACATATGAATAAATTTTAGAAGCAAGTTTCTAATGTAACTAATTCATTTAGTGCCAGAAGGTGAACATGTATACATGTGCAACTTCATTGTTACAATATTTTGAAAAGCATAAAGTACTAATTAGCATACTAAATATACAATAGTATTATCTATTACCAGAAGTAGCACAAGCCCTTGATTATCAAGTTTTAGAGTGTCTCCACTGTTGCTTTATGAGATATTCTGGGGACTGAATGAAAACTTTGTCTTTATTAACAAAGGGACAATTATAATGTATTGGCTACTCTGAAAAGTGAAAATAGCTACAAAACATTATAAAGAAAATCTGAATTTTTTCATTAACATTAAAACTTGACATAAATATTGGACCACTAATCTGGGTGAGTACCTTATTTCAAATGATAATTCCTATTTCATGATATTTAAATACTATCAGTAACATTGGAGTTCATATAGCACCTCCCAATCAGCAAACACACTATTACCAGAGAAGAAATTGACATATTAACTACAAGAATCATTTCATTGTTGAATCATTCCAGTCAAACAAAACACACACACACACACACACACACACAGAGAGAGAGAGAGAGAGAGAGAGAGAGAGATACACACACAGGCACAGATACATACACACATACACACATACCTGTTTTTCTCCCCATGTAGAACTACAACTGTATGTTACTGGTATAAATTCAGACCTCTAGCATCAGATAACAAATATCCTTCACCTTCTACATAAATAGCCCTTCCAATTTTGAAAGCCAGTCTAGGGTCTTAAATGTCTTTCTTCTAGACTGTCTAAAGTGAGCAGTAGCACGCTGAAGCAAGATTGGACTGCCTGTTGGTACAAAATTGATAGTGAACGTTCAGAAATTTTGCCAGCCTTTGTATCAGGTTGGTAGCTTGAAACTTGGCGTGACAAAATATTTACATCATGGTAATCAGCAAATAGCACAAATCAAGGCTTCTTTCCTACTGACCTCTAGCTGGCTGCTAACCATTTAGCAACACATCAGTGATTATATTTCTTTTCAAAAGTAATTTCTCTTTCAGAAAAAGAAAAACATTGGAGAAAGAGAAGTTAAGGGAAGGAAAGAAGGGAAAGGCAGGGCAGAGAAAAAGCACTATAAATTTCCCTCTTAACACTGCTTTAGCTGTGTCCCAGAGATTCGGATATCTTGTATCTTTGTTCTCATTAGTTTCAAATAATTTCTTGAATTTCTGCCTTAATTTCCTATTTACTCAAAAGTCATTCAGGAGCAGATCATTTAATTTCCATATTGTTGGTATGATTTTTTTTTTGAATAGGCTGAGGATTGTCTTATGTTCAATTGTGTGGTTGACTTTAGAGTATGTGCCATATGGTGAAAAGAAGGATGTATATTCCATTGTTCGGGGGTGGGGAGTTCTATAGATGTTTATTAGCACCATTTGGTCAAGTGTCAAGTTCAGATCCTGAATATCTTTGTTAGTTCTCTGCCTTGATGATCTATCTAATACTGTCAGTGGGATGTTGAAGTCTCCCATTGTTATTTTGTTTTTACCTAAGTTTCTTCATAGGTCTCTAAGAACTTGCTTTATGAAATTGGGTGCTCCTGTGCTGGGTATGTATAGATTTAGGATAGTTAGGTCTGCTTCTTGAACTGAACCCTTTACCATTATTTGATGCCCTTTGTTGTAATTTTCAAATTGTTGTTGGTTTAAAGTTTGTTTTGTCTGAAACTAATCTAGCAACCCCTGCTTTTTTCTGTTTTTCTTTTTCTTAGATTTTTTCTCCATCCTTTAGTTTGAGCTTACGGGTGTCATTGCATGTGAGATAGTTCTTTTAAAGACAGCATAAAAATGGGTCTTTATTTTTTATCCAATTTGCCATTCTGTGCCTGTTAATAGGGGCATTTAGCTTATTTATATTCAAGGTCAGTATTGTCATGTGTGAATTTGTTCCTATCATTCTGTTGTTAGCTGGTTATTATGAAGACTTGATTATGTGGTCACTGGTCCCTACATTTTGGTGTGCTTTTGTACTAGCCAATAAAGGCCTTTCCTTTTCACAATCAGGATTCTCTTTGAGACCTCTTATAAGGCAGGTCTTGGGGTAACAAATCCCCTCAGCATTTGCTTCTCTGAAAAGGATTTTATTTCTCCTTTGCTTATGAAGCTTAGTTTGGCTGGATATGAAATTCTTGACTGAAAGTTATTTTCTTAAAACGCTAAATGTAGGCTCCCTACCTATCTTGGCTTGTATGGTTTCTGTTAAAAGGTTGGGTGTTAGCCTGGTGAAGTTCCCACTGTAAGTGGCATGCCCCTTCTCTGTAGCTACCTTTAACACTGTTTTCCTTTTATTTCAACCTTGGAGAATATGACTATGTGTCTGGTGATGGTCTCTAATGTAGTATTTCATGGGGCTTCTCTGCATTTCCTGAATTTGAATGTTTGCTCCTCTAAAGAGATTGGAGAAATTTTCATGGATGATATCCTGAAATATATTTTCCAGGTGGCTTGCTTTCTGTCCTCCTCTTCTGGGGATGCCAATGAGAACTAAATTTGATCTCTTTAAATAATCTCATATTTCTCGGAGACTTTTTATTCTTCTTTATTTTTTCTTTACTTTTGTCTAACTGAATTATTTTGGAGAAACAATCTTCAAGCTCTTTCCTCGGCTTGGCTGATTCTGTCTGTATTCTGAAATTCTTGAAGTGAATTTTTTGGCTCTATCAGATAAGTTTTTTTCTTTTCTTTTTCTTTTTTTTTTTTTTTTAAAGCCAAATGTCTTTCAGCTTCTATATGATTTTATTGTATTCCTGACAATCCTGGGATTGGGTTTTGACTTTCTCCTGAACCTCTTTAATCTTTATTCTTATCCATGTTCTGAATTCTATTCCTGTCATTTCATCTATTTTAGCCTGGTTAAGAACCATTCCTGGGGCACTAGTGTGGTGGTTTGGAGGAAAAAACAACAAGAAGACGCTGGCTTTCTGAGTTGTTAGAGGTCTTGCACTGGTTCTTTCTCATCTTTGTGAGCTGGTGTTCCTTCAATCTTTGAAGTTACTGTCCTTTTATTTATTTATTTAATTTTTGCTTTATCTTCTTTGATGTCATTGGGAATTTGATTGTGGTATAAGGTGGGTTCAGTTAATTGGCTTTGTTTCTGGTAGATTTTAGGTGGTCAAGGCTCAGTTCAGCACTACTGAGCTGCATGCTGTAATTCTTGGGGGTTGGTTTTAGCCCCAGGCTTTGTTCTGTGGTCTCTTGAAATTAGAAATCTGCTGCGCTGGAGGTGCCAAGGTGTTGAACTGCTGGCCACAACACTCTGATGGGTGGTGCCAACCAAAGCACTTTGCTGGGTGGTATCAGCAGAATCCATGATGAATTACAATGCCAGTAACAATGCAGCATGACGGGGTGCAGGCTGTTCAGCTGGGGTGGGGTGCTGGTGGGTGTAGTGGTATTGGCCTCAATGTGGGTGTTCACAGCAGCACTGATGGTGGTATGAGGGAAGGGGGTTGGGGTTATGGCCTCTTGTCTCCTTGTGAACATTCACACTGGTAGCAGTGTTGGCATGGGACCAGGGTGCTGATGGGTGCAGGGATGGCAGCCACCATGCACACATTCATGCCAGTGCAGTAGCAGTACTCATTTTCTTGAATTTCTAAATGATTACAATTTTTTCTGTAATACTGAGCAAACATTGTTTTCAGAGGAGAAAGTTATATTTAAATATATTTCAGAGAAGAAAATTTAAAAATTCCCATCAATAACCATAGACATCTTTATTGACAAGCTGAGAGGGGTGAGGTGAATACTATATACTTTCAATAAAACTTAGTTTAGGAAACTATAGCAAATTTTTACATTTATCTTCATGACCACACTATCTGTCTTCTAATTTTGTTCTTATTCCAAGATTTTTCTTTTTGAATGCATTCTCTGGAGTGCTGCTTAAGGTACCTTACTAAAATGTAAGTATTATTAAGTTACCACTTCATTTAATTTCTCCCCAATTGCTTTCATCACTATAGATTTGTAAACAATTCTTAGAATGTAATATATGCTCTTTGACCTTATAACCGTCTTCCATTCCATTCAATATTTCTTAATTCAAACACTTAAGAGTGAGTAGCTAATGTATGTTAGAATTAGATACCACAGAGATTTATAAGTGGATATGGCATGACTCGTGAATTAAGGAGGTTACATTCCGGATAAGAAAACAGATAAGTAAATAGATAACTGCATAGCAGAGTTTACAAAATAACTCCAACTATAACCCAAATTCACAGATGAAATGAAATCTTTGAATTCAGTTTATTTTAACTCTAATTCTTCCCTAAATACATACCAACACATTACTAGGGAAATAAATATGAGAAACTAAATATCTCATGAGAGTGAACTATATGGGATAGCATAAACATTCTCTGCAAATTCATGTTTATTCTCACTTAGAAAACACAAAACAACCACAACTCTTAGCTTTGCTTCTCCTCCCTCATTCTTTTCTTTAAAATAAGGTTATTTGTTTCTTTATTTAGGATGAGGTCCATGCTTATGCAACCATCTGGGAAGCAGAGGAAAAGACAACAGGGTTTTATAATAACATTTGGAGATTTGTTATTTTCTCATATATATATATATTTGGGGAAAATTCACTTTACCATAGGTACATCACTTTCCTTGCTGGAATTCCTAGTGAAGCAGTTAAAGTATGCTCTTCTGGGATATTGACTGTTTAAGCTAAAGACACTTGAAAAAGAGCAGGTGCAAGATCACTCTGATCTTTGTGCTATTTCTCAAAACAGAAAACAGAATTCCTGCATGAAAGCCATTCTTATATTGGAAGGAAAAACAACATCTTTATGTTCAAGGACAAGAAGTCAAGACCAAGAGAAGGCTGTACTGACCCTGCAAAATTAACTCTTATCTTTTAAGTCTTCTCATATAATTTGTCACAGCTTAACAAATGACTATTTTTTGTCCAATTCATTATTTAAGTAACTGACTCTCATTGCTTCTTTGAGGTTTTCATGTCTTCAATAACTAAAATGCATATTGTGTTTTTCTCCTGTTAATCTATTAAGTCAATTTAATTCTTGAATCTAGCCAGGACCCTAAGAAGATAAAGTTGGAGTTTGGCTGCCTTTACACTAGTCACATTTGACAACTGATACCATTACAGCAAATCGTCTTGAATTACTCAAGCACAAGTGGTATATTCTGGATGACTTGCTCTCACCTGGAACCAAGCTGTCTTTGGGCTTTTCATTATCTTTCCGAGGTCAAGTCTCTAGCAGATCAATCATTCCTGTCTTCAGTAGTCCCATGTTTTACTAACTCTAATTAATCTTTCTCCTCATCCCAATTTCTCTGGGCTTGGAAATGAGGCAGGATTGGTGTATTTCCCCTAGGCTCTCTTCTATTACCTCAGAGCATGCCGAACTGCCATAAGTGAAAAGGAATATCTTCTCTGTAATAGCAGTAAAATCTGTGACTGTAGCCTATGCTATACCGAATTGGGATATCTTTACGTTTTTAGAAAATCATCAGATAATAACGTGCTTTGTAAGGATTCTGTGTTTATATGATTGTATTGTTTAATGTCAGCATCTACTGTTGCTGTAATTTTCCCATAAGCAATAAAAGCTTTGAATTAGTTTGCATGAAGTATTTATACTCAGAAAGGCAGACAAAAATTTACATTAATAATATACAGCTTGTTATGTAATATATTTCGGTCACTGTTAGTAACCCAGACTGGGGAAAATGAAAATCAAAGAATTCCTAGAGAAACTACACCCTAAGATGAATTTTGTAGGCTCATTATGAATTATTCAGTTAAAGAAAGGATGCTTCGAGCAAAAGTGAAACATATGCAAAGTGTATTAGAGCTGAAAGAGCATAATGCATATGGAAGAATACAAGACTACATGACTGACATGTATCACCTGAAGAATGGATGGATAGCAATAAGACTAGAAAGAGAAAGAGGACAAGGTTAGGCTTTGTGTAGGGTGCAGTTTTTATAATGAAGGCTGTAACAAAAAGAAAAGTCCTTTAAGGGAAGATCAAATGTATTAAAATTACATCTGAAAACTGTATTTGAAGGAAACAGAATGGATTGGGCAAGAGCAGAAACCTAGAGGCAAGAAAACAAAGGTACTTAGGTAAGTTATAATAAAAATATCAAGAAATATTCCCACATATATAAAAATATTTATTTTTTAAACTATGTAAGCTGATAGTTTATTTTATTATCAATGAGAACCATGAGATAAAATAAAATTGTTTGACCTGAAACTTAGAATGCAAAACATTGACGTGATTCTTTTTGTGACAAAGATGATGAGAAAGGCTAAATGATATTTACCATATGTACGAAAGGGAGAAGCAGATACAAACATTAGTCAATTAGTGTTAACATATTTTTATATTAGATTAATATCTATTTTGTGTCTTGGTCATCCCCAAATACTGTCCTGTTCAGTCCTGACAAAACACAGTACGTTCTCTTTGATACAGTATAATCAATAAGAATTAGATGTGGATTAGAGGCGGAGTGAGAAAAACGAAGATGATGGGTGAGAAAACAGAGAAAATATTTCAAAATTCAACAGTACCATTGCCTAATGGTGCTTACTGTTAAAATTTGTCCCCAGACACAATGACATTGGAAAAGTGTGCCTCTGCACGTGCTATGCCTCTGCACACCCCTATAATAGATTATCTATATTTTCTATCCTCTCTCACATATCTTCTATTCCCAGTATTCTTGGAAAACACCTAGACTACATTTTTTTTTAATTTTTTTATTATTATAC
Organism: Macaca mulatta; assembly: GCF_049350105.2. Taxonomy (NCBI): domain Eukaryota; kingdom Metazoa; phylum Chordata; class Mammalia; order Primates; family Cercopithecidae; genus Macaca; species Macaca mulatta. The sequence goes on from NC_133422.1 coordinate 58,150,913, forward strand.
TTTAAGTTCTAGGGTACATGTGCATAACATGCAGGTTTGTTACATATGTATACTTGTGCCATGTTGGTGTGCTGCACCCATCAACTCATCAGCACCCATCAACTCATCATTTACATCAGGTATAACTTCCAATGCAATCCCTCCCCCCACCCCCCTCCCCATGATAGGCCCCGGTGTGTGATGTCCCCCTTCCCGAGTCCAAGTGATCTCATTGTTCAGTTCCCACCTATGAGTGAGAACATGCGGTGTTTGGTTTTCTGTTCTTCTGATAGTTTGCTAAGAATGATGGTTTCCAGCTGCATCCATGTCTCTACAAAGGACACAAACTCATCCTTTTTGATGGCTGCATAGTATTCCATGGTGTATATGTGCCACATTTTCTTAATCCAGTCTGTCACTGATGGACATTTGCGTTGATTCCAAGTCTTTGGTATTGTGAATAGTGCCGCAATAAACATACGTGTGCATGTGTCTTTATAGTAGCATGATTTATAATCCTTTGGGTATATACCCCGTAATGGGATGGCTGGGTCATATGGAACTTCTAGTTCTAGATCCTTGAGGAATCGCCATACTGTTTTCCACAATGGTTGAACTAGTTTACAATCCCACCAACAGTGTATAAGTGTTCCTATTTCTCCACATCCTCTCCAGCACCTGTTGTTTCCTGACTTTTTAATGATTGCCATTCTAACTGGTGTGAGATGGTATCTCATTGTGGTTTTGATTTGCATTTCTCTGATGGCCAGTGATGATGAGCATTTTTTCATGTGTCTGTTGGCTGTATGAATGTCTTCTTTTGAGAAATGTCTGTTCATATCCTTTGCCCACTTTTTGATGGGGTTGTTTGTTTTTTTCTTGTAAATTTGTTTGAGTTCTTTGTAAGTTCTGGATATGAGCCCTTTGTCAGTTGAGTAGATTGCAAAAATTTTCTCCCATTCTGTAGGTTGCCTGTTCACTCTGATGGTAGTTTCTTTTGCTGTGCAGAAGCTTTTTAGTTTAATTAGATCCCATTTGTCAATTTTGGCTTTTGTTGCTGTTGCTTTTGGTGTAGAAGTCAAATTGTCCCTGTTTGCAGATGACATGATTGTATATTTAGAAAACCCCATTGTCTCAGCCCAAAATCTCCTTAAGCTGATAAGCAACTTCAGCAAAGTCTCAGGATACAAAATTAATGTGCAAAAATCACAAGCATTCTTATACACCAGGAACAGACAAACAGAGAGCCAAATCATGAATGGACTTCCATTCACAATTGCTTCAAAGAGAATAAAATACCTAGGAATCCAACTTACAAGGGATGTAAAGGACCTCTTCAAGGAGAACTACAAACCACTGCTCAGTGAAATAAAAGAGGACACAAACAAATGGAAGAACATACCATGCTCATGGATAGGAAGAATCAATATCATGAAAATGGCCATACTGCCCAAGGTTATTTATAGATTCAATGCCATCCCCATCAAGCTACCAATGAGTTTCTTCACAGAATTGTAAAAAACTGCTTTAAAGATCATATGGAACCAAAAAAGAGCCCACATCTCCAAGACAATCCTAAGTCAAAAGAACAAAGCTGGAGGCATCACGCTACCTGACTTCAAACTATACTACAAGGCTACAGTAACCAAAACAGCATGGTACTGGTACCAAAACAGAGATACAGACCAATGGAACAGAACAGAGTCCTCAGAAATAATACCACACATCTACAGCCATCTGATCTTTGACAAACCTGAGAGAAACAAGAAATGAGGAAAGGATTCCCTATTTAATAAATGGTGCTGGGAAAATTGGCTAGCCATAAGTAGAAAGCTGAAACTGGATCCTTTCCTTACTCCTTATATGAAAATTAATTCAAGATGGATTAGAGACTTAAATGTTAGACCTAATACCATAAAAACCCTAGAGGAAAACCTAGGTAGTACCATTCAGGACATAGGCATGGGCAAAAACTTCATGTCTAGACTACATTTTTAAGTTTAAGGCTCCATTTTATTTTAACCCCTTTAAACGTTTTGTTTAATTACACTTAACCACTTCACTTGTGGGTTTTCCTGTGTTTATCACACTATATACTTGATTTCCATGGTACTATTTAATTTTTAAATTCCATAATAACTTGTGTTAACTTAACATCAATGGTACTTTTACATTTAAAAGCCCTATGTTACATTGTGTTATTTATTTTTGTTTATATTTTTTTTCTGGGCTTTAAGACTCTGGAATGCGAAAACTAGCTTATTTTTATTTGAATCCCTGAGAGTAGGATACTTTCTATCACCTAATAGGGTCTGTTAAAGTGTATTGAATGTGAATATATCATAACAAAAATTCTAAAACAAAGGCATGCCAAAGCTAACATATATGAGTGTCTACTAAGTAGATTTTTTATATGTAACTCTTCCTTAAAACTTTTAAAATTCTGTGGAATCAATATACAATTTTTTTTTTACATAGAAGACATTGAAATAGTAGCTTAAGAAGCTAGCTGTTGAGTAAACCATACTCATTTTCAAAGCTATTTCTACCAAAACACACAACTTACTTGAGGTAAGACTCATTTACAAATCTTAATATCTCTCAAAAAATAAGGTCCACAAATTGTTAAACTGCTATCATATGTCAGGTATTGAAAAAAGTTTCACATGTGTAATTTTATGTAGCTCCCCTCCAACAATATAAAATGGGTTCTGTTATTCACATTGTACTAGGGGTGAAAAAAAAGTGGGGTCTAGATGCAAAAAAACCTTGTTTACATCACAAAGCAAGAAAGAAATGAACTGGTAAGTCAGCTTATGTTTGTTTGACTCCAAAGTTTGGGACCTTAATTATTATGCCAAATTAAATCATTCAGATTATAAATGAATCTATATTGACAAAAATAAGGTAGATAATAGTTACACAGGAGACTTGGCAAGATCTGGCAATTCATAAGACTATGACTTTCCAAATGTGGTTTTCAAATTTCTCCATACTTCATTGAAGAGGAGAGGTTTCCGTTTCCTGAATACATAATTAAGAAAAAAAATTTACAGTTTTATATTTTTTTCTGAATAATAGGGATTTAAAAGACATTGGAAGATCATCAAAAATCTTGCTACATATATTAAATATATTTACCTTAATTTGACAAACTTTTGTGAGTTAATTTTTGTACTTCCATTTATCTACCTTACCTGTTCTCACCTCAAGGGAAAGACACACATTAGAATCATGGTTTATTTATAAACACTAATTTTTAAATATTAGTTATTAAATACTGTCTCAACCATCTTAGCTGGAAAGCTTGGATACATGTTTGATTATTTCCTCCTTCTGGCTCCTGACATTCAATAATAACCAAAAATAATTCTTAAATTGTGTAAATAAATCTTGTCAGTAGGTTCAGGTATAACATGCACATGGAACGCCATTGTGCATAGAATTAGTCATTAGACTCCTCAACATATCATATGAAGTTGACTGGGAAGTTACTCTCCCTGTACCCTTTATAGTCTGTGTTTCTGTCTCTCCCTAAACATAAACTACTTGATACCTACATGCTTTTATACATTCTGTTTTTTCATCCTTGTATATACCTTTCTCACATCTCTTCCAGGAAAATACATGTTTATTGCTGAAGGAACAATTTAAAAGTTGTAAAGAATATGCTTCCTGGCCTAGACAGAATTAAGACTTCATCCTCTTTGAAACCCATTCTCTGCAAACACTTAATATAGTCTGAATCATACTGCTTTATAAATTTAATAATTACAAATCTATGCTTACTCATTTAATGGAGTGTTCTGAACTGAAAATGACAATTTCTTGCTTAACTATAGTTAATACACTGCATTTGTAATTAAAGGTCTGAACAGAACACCAGGTAAACACTCATTACTTTAAATTTTGTGTATTCTATGGTCTCTAATATAATTTGTATACAGAGTATAACTTAATACATTCTAATTTTAATGTTTTAATAAAATACCAATGATTAGCTAAGGTAGACATTGTGGCTGATTACTGACATAAAAAAGCAAAATTTGTTAGAGTAGAAAAACAATGTAAGGAACTTAGGTAGATGAAGAGATTTTATAGGTTCCTCTAACAAACAGATACTGATACATTCACCTTTTCAAACATTATAAAATCTAAGTAATATTAATTTACTCTTTATCATTAAACTAATTTTTCTGTGACATAAAAAACCTTTATGTGAAATGTTACATGAATAAAATTTCTGAATTCATTTTTAAACAAGAGTAATGTTTCTCCAGTGATGAAATGTCAACTTCTGTATTTCACATACTGTCAGATTTTCTATATTGCTTAAGAAAATATCTTAATAAATATATAAAACATGTCCTAACTCTAAATTCTGAAATTTATTAGACATCTAAAGGAGTGGGCAACTCCCTGACAATATTTTGTCTTCACTTTGAAATTCATGCAATGACTCAGTCAAAGATTCTTTATGTTCTAAAATTCTGACATAATAGAAAAAAGGAAAAGACAGAGTTCTCTAATGTAAGGCAACTTAGAGTTCTGGGTGTGAGGATATATATTAGTTACAGTTATGTCACTAATTCATTATGCCTATGATTTACCTCACTTTGCCATTCCATAAGGACTTATGAGCAGATCTCCAGGAACTATTTTCTATTATTGTAATCATTAATTCATTATAACAGTATTTATTCAGCACTTAGCTGTGTCCACTGTGTTGTTAGTGACTTGTTTCTTTTTCAATCCAACCTTAACGGTGACTCAACTATTTTTCTTTCTTTACAATCACATTGCTCAAGTTGGTTCATAGTCTTAGAGTACTGTAGCAAATTCTCTCTGAAATTCTTATGCTTTGTTTTACTTCCACTATATCCCCTCAATGAGTACTACCATATTTGCCTTCTCAAAGTACCACTTGATATATGCATTCTATGCCTCAATAATTTTCTTAACATCTCAATGTTTATCAATTCAAATTACAACTAACTAATACAATGTAATATTTGCTCACCATAATTTTTCTATTTTTTTATATGTTTTAACTTCATTTTATATATGTAAGCCAGATTTCAGGCAATGAAACACTTTCTCAAAAGAAAATTGTGCTCTGAACCTCAACTAAAGTATAGGAGATGTTCTAGGTAAACAAATGAGAGAAGAACTGCCTCTGGTCAAGATAAAATAAAGGGAACCTTACACTTCTACCTGAAACTCCTACAACATTGACAAAAATAAATGAGACAACAATGTTTAGACAGTGATTCTTAAGAGATGGGATACAAGTAAATTAAACGCTATACTAGATTGAATAGTGTCCCTAAAACGTCATGACCACTTGGAATCTGTGAATGTGACCCTATTTGGAAATGGGGTCTTTGTGGATGTAATAAAGTTAAGTTGAGGGCATACTGAGTAAGAGTGAGCCCTAATTAAATGAGTACTATCCTTATAAGAGGAAAATTGGACACAGAGATAAACAGGGAAAGTATCATGTGATGAAGGACACAGAGATTGAAACTATGCCACTATAAGCCAAGGAACACCAAGAATAGCCAATCACCATGAGAAGCTGGAAGAAGCAAGGGAATGTTTCTCCAGAGATTTAGAGAGAGCATAACACTGCCAACACCTTGATTTCAGACTTCTGGCCTCCAGAATTGTGAGACAATACATTTTTATTGTTTTCAACCATTCAAGTCTGTGTTAATTTGTTATGGAAGCCCTAGGAAGTATTTCAAGCCTTACAACTGTCACAGTTTTACTGCCTAGGGAAAAATTTAAGACTTAAGCTCAAGGAGGGAGAACTCTGGTGGAACCTGATGATCTCCCTGAGCTGTTAACTCATGACACATTCCATGAGACTCAAGGCCTCTGGAATACTGGAAAACAGAAAGCTTCACATAAAGATAACTCCAATAACCTGCAGAAGGTTCTCTTTCATTATTTATCTGGGTACTGACCAGCACATTTGTATAAGGAAAGTACCCAACCTGGGATGAAGAACCATTCAAAAGAACCGAAATGCAAATTCCTAGACCTCCCACATCACCAGAAGTAGTTCATGCTTTTACCTACCACAACAGAATATCTCATAATTTACAAGGTATTGAATAATCAGAAACTGCTCAGGAATAAAGCTATCAACTCTAAGACCTTTTTACCTGTGTAACAAAGCAAGCCTTGAATTCTCAAAAATCCCATCAGACATGCGTAGAAGAAGGAAAACAAAGGCCATAATTAAGATTAAAAAATAAATAAATAAACTGAAATTGATCTGGAAGTGATAGAGATGACAGAATTACTAGGAAAATATTTTAAGGAGGTATTAGGCTTCAGCTCTGGTGTATATAAAATCTTAGAAATCATCACTCCAATCCTTAGAATGTAAAAGTTGAACAAACTGAAAATCAAGACTTTTCTTAGGCCCATCATATACCTGGAGTCACAGTGAAAACCATGATGTCAAAATCTGTAGAAACAAAAGAATCTAAAGAATCACTACTAAGATGTGTGTAGCTAGAACAGAAGCTTCCGAAGCCAGAAACTGAGGAACAATTAAATACTAATATTGAAGAACTACTGAAATCTGAGTATGGATTAGCATGGGAGTGAGAAATCCTTAGTGGGGCTCTCACGCTTTTTTGGATTTTGCCACCAGAAAAAAAAATCCCCAAATTCATACGGCAAAGATTTGAAAACAACAACAACAACAACAACAACAATAAAGCAGTTCTTTGTTCTGGCAGAGGTATGGAACGAGTAATCATGATGAAATACACTGAGAGTATGTCCTATAGCAAGAGCCTACTCCCCCAAAAAGTAGATTTTCATGGAATTTTAACCCATATGGAAGAATGGTACATTTTCAATTTTCACTCCCTGGAGCCTTCCTGCCTCATCTGGGTAGGAGAAAAATGCTGAGAAACAAACACCTGTGGTAGTTACATCTCGGAGACACAGGTGCACTGAAAGACTGAGATTTAATCATAAGATTATAAAATACTTTCTTCCACATGTACTTTAGCAATGAAGAAACAGGGCTCCGGTTCAATAATATCAGATTACAGCTTGAACTTTCAGAGGAATACTTGAGGAAACCCAGAATCAATAGGAGACATGAAAACCAGGGCACTAGAGAAAATGTGAAGCCACTGGAACCTACAGATATGCCAAAAATTAAACATAAAACTTCTTGCCAGATTAATGTGAAGCCTACCATGGAAAGACTGTTTACTTCAGTTTCTACGACCAAATACATCATTTTGACTTTCAACAAATAATTACAAGGCGTGGTAAAGGTAAAAAAGCATGCCACATATCACACACACATACACACCCACAAACACACACAGAAGCAAAAATACAAAAACAAAACTAGGATTAGAGGTCAATTTGCAAATCACGCAAGTATAAAATAGAGAAATTAAAAGTGATATTTAAAATAACAATGATTAATATATTAAGGGGTGTAATGGGAAATAAATAGACAATATGAGAGAGCAGATGGACAATTTAAGCAGAGGCAGAAACTCTAAGAAAAAATCAAGAGAAAATGTTAGAATTCAAAAATACTAAGACAAAAGAAGAATGCCTTTGATGGACTTAGTGGTAGACTTGACATGGCTTGTTGAAGATTCGGTGAGCTTGAAAAAAAGGCAATAGAAACTCCACAAACTAAAATATACAGAGAAAAAAATGAAAAATGTAGAACAGAATATTCAAGAACTATGTGGTCATTTCAAAAGTCATACAAGAAATAAAATTTTAATAAAAAATAAAGAGAAAGAGAAAGAAGCAAAAGAAATATTGAAATTAAAAATGGCCCAAAACTTCCCAGAATCAATGACAAACACCAAACCACATATCCAGTAATCTCAGAGAAGATCAATCAGGATAAATAGCAAAACAAAAACTACATCTAAGGATATAACATTCAAAGTGCTAAAAGCCAAAAAGAAAAAGAAAACATTTGAAATAGAGAAAAAAAATGAAACTAAATAAGCAAAACAAAACCAAAAAGCAACATCCTACCTATAAAGGAATAAGGATTAGAATTACAGCAGACAGAAGTCTGCTTTAGCAGACTTATATGTTAGGATGTTAGCAACCATCCTAACATAAAACTAAGTGAAAGAAGCCAGTCTAAAGAGACTAAAGGTCATGTGATTACAGTTATTTTATATTCTGGTAAAAGAAAAACTATAGCAATGGTAAGAAGATCAGTGTGTGTCAAGCAGTTAGGGGTAAGGAGAGTGTTGACATGGTGAAGCGCAGGACATTCTGCAGTGGTGAAGTTATTCTGTTAAACACTGTCATGGTAGCAATATGACACCAAAATTCATAAAATTTTACAGAACAATGAGTTAAAATTATGTATGCAAATTAAAGACAATTATTTAGGAACCCAGGTGTATCCCTGAATGAAATGCAAAATGTGACAAAACAACTTAACTTTAGAACAAATATAATAAGTCACCTCACCAAGGGAGATGAGGGGAAGGTATTGACCTAGGTAATTGAAAATGAGTGGAGATTTAACAGTAATGACAAAAGACACAGTCAATAAACAACGAATATACTGCATTTGATAAAATTTCTTCCTCAGGAGTTATGAGTTTAAAATTATGACACTATTATACATATACACTGACATTAAACAATATATAATATTATTCTCATAGCTGAAAAAGGAGTTAGGAATTAAAAGGTTAGAATGATCTATGTGGTAAGTGATTAGAAGTGAATCTATTATATGTATTCCTTTTATAGCTTACTATAAATACACATGGAAGCACCTATAAATATGTATATACACATGAGTTAATATGCACAGATATGAATCTTTGCTCTATCACCCGAGACGGCCTAGAAAAGATGGCGCTTCAATAGCAAGGACACACCTAGCACCCATGGCTTCTACTGCCATATTTTCTAATAAAATCTAAAATAAGATAAACCATTTTCTTGGAGAATTGGCTGATTCTATACGCAAGGAAGGAATGTAATAATAAAAATAATTAATAATGAACCTGGAGCTTCTTCAGTGCCAGAAATTAAGGAAATTCGCAGATAAAACCTCCCACAATAATGGGATCGTAACAAAGGGAAAACAGCCAGCCGAAGGAGCTCAAAATGGCCAAAGCTGCAATAATTTTAGGGTCAAAATTAGTAAAATATAAATCACTTGCCCATGTGTTTAATAAATATTTGTAAGTCTGTAAAAATATGAAAGTGAATAAGTAAATGGTGGGAAAAGAGACTTGTGTCTTTGGGAAAAAAAAGTCAAAACACACATCTCTTATGTAAAATAATCTCAAATATCTCTCCACTCTGTAAGTGTTGGCTGCACTCTATTTCTCCAAAAAGTACATTATGGGAAAGGTGAATTAGAAAAAGTAACTGTAGAGTGGAGAAACCTAAAATATGCTTTATCAGCCATGGAATTAAGGTCAGCATCCATAAGTCATTTTTGTAGTATGTATCCTTGATATGATGTGATGATAATAGTTTTTATCTTTGTTGTCTATTTCCAAAAACACATATATCCAGAGTAATTAGAAGAAAAACATTAGACAAACCCTAGGCAAAACCTCAAAACCCAAAACGGGCAAAATGATCAAATACAAGAAACATCTGGGAAATAGTCTCAGACAAGAAGATCCGAGGAAGACGTAACTATTAGGTGTAATGTGGTGTCCTGGTTGTAATTCTGGAAGATAAAAGAGGCATTTGTTAAAAACTAAGGAAACATAAATAAACTATGAACTTCAATAGTGATGTGTCAATATTTGTTCACTATTTTTAACAAGTGCGCCATATAATGCAAATTATTAATAACAGGAGACACTGGATGTACCTGTGGGTGTATAAGAACTGTCTGCATGATCTTTGCAACTTTTATGTAAATTTAAAACTTTTACAAAAGAAACATGTTATTAATACTAAGTTGTTGTAATTGTGTTCTATGTATTCAGAAACTAGATGAAAAATTGAGCATGTCAAATAAAGACATGGGAAATATTGTTAAAGCCCCAATTCAAATATATCAGTAAAATGTTTGAAATAGAAAATGCACTATATGAGACTGACAACTCTGTAGATACTGCAGAAGAAATCATTAGTGGACTTGTAGACATAGAGTAGACACTCTCTTAAATGAAAAAGAGGCAAATAACAAAAAAGAATTACCTGATTGGGATGTAATTATAGTATTTGAAGGATAAAGTAGAAGGAAAAATACATATTAAAAGACATAATGACCAAAACAATGCAAATTTGCTGAAAATTATAAACCAACAAATTTGATAAATTCAATGAAAATGAAGTATAAGAATCACCAGGAAAACTATAACAAGACTCATCAAAATCAGACTGTTTAAAACTTGTGATTAAAAATAAAATCATAGACCTGGTGTGGTGACTCATGCTTGTATTCCAACACTTTGGGAGCTGAGGTGGGGGGATCCCTTGAACCCAGGAGTCTGAGACCACCCTGGGCAACGTGGTGAAACACTATCTCTCCAAAAAATGCAAAAATCAGCTGGCTGTGGTAGCCGGTGCCCCAGCTACTTGTGAGGCTGAGGCAGAAGAATCGCTTGAGTCCAGGAGGTGGAGGTTGCAGTGAGGCGAGATGGCACCACTGCACTCTAGTCTGGGTGACAGAGTGACACTGTGTCTCAAACAAAGACAAAAACAAAATCTGTGGAGTTGAAGCTAAGAAGTCTGTATTTTTTTAGCAAGTGCCTGAGATGATTCTAATGAACAAGTATCTGAGAATGATTGTTCCATGTCATGATGACCTACTATAAACATTACTAATACATCTAATTTTATTGCTCCTCCAGAAATAGTTCCCAAGATACCGCTGTGAGTTGCTTAATTAGCTGTTCTGTATTAAAGCATTCAGTGATCAAAAAAGTATAGTTAATTTGGTTAATATATCTCCTCCTTGAACATTCATGATATATATTAGCAATAATGTAGGAAGATAACACTAAGTATTATAATTAAGGTTTTCTGCTCTATGTATTTTTCTTCTATCTCAGACCTTTATCCATTGAGTTAAAAGTCATTGCTGCTACCCAAAGTATTTGTCTTCTCTTGAGGGGAGAGTCACCAAAGAAATCAGTTTAGTTTCCAAACTAAATAAACTAGGAAACAAAGTTTCCTTGCTTTGAAGGGTGGATTCTTTTTCCCTCAGCATATACACAATGCTTAGAACACTGTCATTCGTATATATATATGTATGTATGTATGTGTATTTATATGTGTGTATATAAATACACGTATATACATATATATACATATATACATGTGTGTATATACGTGTGTGTGTGTGTATATATATATAGCTTAGAACACTGTAATAAACCGAACAGAATGTCTCAGTAAATGCAGTTTACAGCATAAAAGATGGAGTTGGGAAAAAATGTGTCATTATGCAAGTGCCAGTTTCCCATCTGAAGTTGACCAGCTGGTGGATAAGAGATGAGAGAAACTACTCATCCATTGGAATGACTAAATTTTTTAAAAAATACACCAAAAACACATGATGGAGAGGATGTGGATAAACTGGATCTCTCATAAACTGCCGGTGAAAATGTAAAATGCTACAGTCTTTCTGAAGAATCAATCATTTGGCATTTTCAAATAAAATTAAATACATACTATCTTACGACAAAGTAATCACACTCTGAGGCATTTATCCCAGAAAAGTGAAAGCTTATGTTCAGAAAAATGTTCGCAGTAGTTATTTGAAATAACAAAAAATAAAATGAAAACAAAAGTTGTCCTTCGACAGGTGAATGATTTAATAGCCTCTGGTATTTCCATGCCATGGAGAGCAAGTTATCAAGAAAAACAAGCAAAATATTGAAACATTTCACTTGGATGGATTTCAAATACATTAGACTGAATTTTTTTTAAAGCTAATCTTGTTGTATAAAAATAATCTCAATTGTAGGATATTTTAAAAATTGACAATATTGAAAGATGGAAGCAGATTAGTGCTTTCCAACAGATAGGGATGGAGAAAAAGTGGTTACGAATATAAACAGCATGAAATTTATATTTATGGTTCTGGGACAGTTTTATGTCTTCATTATTTGTAGTGGTAGGTATATAAATCTACCATGTGGTAAAATTTCAGAGAACAATTCACACCCACATACATATAGAAACAAATAAATGCATGCAAAAACTGGATAAATCTCTTTAAAGTCTGTAGTTTAGTTGGTAATATTGTCCCAATCAATATCCTGATTATGCTATTTTACTGTATTATCTAAACTGTTACCACTGGGGTAATCTGGATGAAAGATACACAGTTTTGGGCCGGGCGCGGTGGCTCAAGCCTGTAATCCCAGCACTTTGGGAGGCCGAGACGGGTGGATCACGAGGTCAGGAGATCGAGACCATCCTGGCTAACACGGTGAAACCTCGTCTCTACTAAAAATACAAAAAATTAGCCGGGCGCAGTGGCGGGCGCCTGTAGTCCCAGCTACTCAGGAGGCTGAGGCAGGAGAATGGCGTGAACCCGGGAGGTGGAGCTTGCAGTGAGCTGAGATCTGGCCACTGTACTCCAGCCTGGGCGGCAGAGCAAGACTCCGTCTCAAAAAAAAAAAAAAAAAAAAAAAAAGAAAGATACACAGTTTGTCTTTTACTGGCTTTGTAGTGAGTCCATAAATATTTCAAAATAAAAAGTTTGAAGAAAGGAGGCAGACCAAGTTGGCTTGTGAACCATAGTTTGCTGAGTCATATATTTCTCAATTGTAGATTATAGAATTGATAAAAAATTAAATCAAACTTATTAATTAAATTTTTTAAAATGTTGTGACAAGAGATTAAAAAAAACAAAAACAAAAACAAACAAACAAAAAAAAAAACAACCTAATGTCATATGTGTCTTTGGAAAAAGGTGTTCCACTATATCTTGAAAATTTGGAATGATCTAAAGGCAAAGGATAACGAGGTCTTGCTATGCAAAATGTAGCTTAGAACACTGTAATAAGTTGTAGAAGAGCGATGTTTGACTCAGTGTTTCCTGAACATGTGTCTTAGAGCAGCCCTTCTGATTTGCAGACATCAGGAAGCATCTTTTGATGCTTGAGAAAGCATCTAAAACTTTTCTTTTCCCCAAGACATTTGTTGGACATGAAACAAATAAACTTGAAGCCATGAGGCAGATCTTTATAGATAATAGGAAATTTAGAGGACTATATGAGTTATGGGAGCTAGGCTGTAACACAGTAAACATATCCTTTCACGCACACAGAAAAACCCAGTAGCTTAACATAAAAGCACATTATTATTATTATTATTTTCCCACACTACTTTCCTAGTGCAGACTGACTTAGACTTCGCTCATTACTGTTCCTAGCAGTCTTGTTTTGAAGATACAGGCTAACACAGGCTCCATTTTGAAACATGCTTTCCACAATCATCTTGGCAAGTAGAAGAGAATTCTGTAAGATTATAAAAAGCAACTCAATAATTGACACATTTTGCTTCTGTTGCTGAAACAAGTCAAACACTGTAAAATATTGAAAATATTTAATCTGAGCCAAATACGATTGATCATGGCCCATGACAGCCCTCACGAGGTCCTGAGAATGTGTGCTTAAGGTAGTTGGGGTGCAACTTGGTTTTATGCATTTTAGGGAGACATGGACTTCAATAAAACACATTTAAGAAATACATTGGTTTGGTCCAGAAAGTTGGGGCAACTCGAAGTGGGGGTGGAGGTGGGGAGACACAAATCTAATATAGGTAAATTTAAAATGTTGCTGGTTGACAGTTGGTTGAATTTATCTAAAGACCTGGGATCAATAGAAACGAATGCCTGAGTTGAGATAAAGGATTATGGAGACCCAAGTTCTTATTTGCAGGGGAAGCCTTTAGGTACTAGGCTTCAGACATAATAGTTTGTAAAATGTTTCTTAACAGACTTAAAGTCTGTGTTGATGTTAGTGCCAGAGAGGCATAGTGAAGCATGTTTGACCCCTATTTCCCCGGATGGCCTGAAACAGTCTGTCAGGTTAAGTTTTAAAAGATCCCTGGCTGAGGAGGAAGTTCATTCAGAAGTTTGGTGGCGGGGTGGGCGGGGGGGTGGGAGGGTGCTTCGAATTTTGTTTTTAGTTTACATTTTCATTCAATGTATTTTCTAGGATTCATTCCAACTTCCAAAGCTGCTCACAAAGGTACTAGTCATTTCAGTCTTTGATTAGCCTGGAAGGAGTGGGAAACTAATTATGAGAAAGAAGGTTGAGTGGCTACCTAAAATGTATTAAGATGAAACATAATTTCATGGACAGCTGAAGAACACAAAGGATGAAAGGATGAAATGTACTGTTTTCCCTTCTCTGTTAACACTGTGTCAATAATTGAGCATCCCATTTCCACAATTCCACATACTTGGGGTGTGGGGTACATTTGAACTAATCAAAATTAAATTTGCAAACTCAGCTTCTGACAAGTGAGTTTTTGTCTTTTACAGAAACATTATTTTTAGGAATTGTTTAGTAAAGAAACCTGGTAACTTTGTTTGTTAAATTGTCTTATTACTAAATGCCTATTGATATGTTTTAGGAATCTTATGTGTCACAGAAAAGAGTTTGGTAAATTCTGCTTAAAGAGTAAAGAATATATTACCATCTCTTTTTCTCTTATTCTATTGATTGAAAGACTCATTTTTGTTAAGATGTCCGGCCTCTCTAAATACCTCTACTGATTCAATACTATGCCAATCAAAATCCAAGATAACTCAATATGGAGGTTAATCTTTTTTATTTTTCAACAAATAGTGTTGAAATGACTCAATAAACTAAAAGAAAAAAAAACACAACAAAGTAACAATAAAAAAAAACTCTTTGATCTTTTTCCCACACTACATACAATATCAGTTCAAAATGAGTAAGAGTCATAAGCATGAGTTAAACTATAAATGTATAAAAGTAACTGTGAAAGAATAAGATAAAAATAACTCTAGAAGAAAACAAATTTTAAAAATCATCATGGCCTTGAATAAGACAAAGATTTATTGGACAGGACAAAATTACTCCCAGAAAAAGGAAGTAAAGCAAGAAAAGCAACAATGAAATACAGGCAAGGCTTACTCGTTTTTATTTGTTATTAATTTTCATGCTCAGCTACTAGCAAGCACTAATTTACCTTCTGTCACTACAATTTTGCCACTTATAAGAATTTCCTATACAAAGACTCATACACAAATTGTTGTGTCTGCCCTTTTTCATTTAGCATACTTGTTTTGTTGTTACATGCATTGATAGCATTTCTTTGTGTGATTACATCGTGAGTTTTTAGTCAATTTACCCACTGATGGACATTTAGGTGGCTAGTTTCGACCTATATAAACAGAGGTACTGTCAATATTCATATAACGGTTTTGTGTGTGCATGTGTGTATATATATATATGTATACACACATATAAAAGGGGTAGTCAAAATTACATTGAAGATGCATATTATTAAGAAAAACATGCAACAAAATTAATTTATGCTTTGTTATGACATGTCTGAAGAAGATCTAGTATGAAGCAGCATCCAGAAGGATAAGACAATTTGAAAAGAACCTGTATCAGAGCAACACGAATTCTGCTAAAATTGAAACAAGAAAAAACATCAAATTTACAGTGAAGTTTGGGTGGAATAATGGTGAAATAGTTTATGCTTTACAAAAAGTTTGTAGGAACAATGCCTCAAAGAAAACAGCAGTGTATAAATGTATAACTCATTTTAAGAAGAGACAATGTTAAAGATGAAGCCTACAGCAGCATACCATCCACCTCATTTTCAATAAAAAACTCATCTTGTATGTCCCCTAATTTAAAAGGACTGACAATTAAAAACACAAACAATAGCCAACATCACAGATATCTCATTTGGCTCAGCTTACATAATTCTGACTGAAAATTGAAGTTGAACGAACTTTTCACTCAATGGGTGTCAATATTGTTGCACCCAGATAAGTTGCCCAATAGAGCAGACCTTTTCACGGACATTTTAAAGAAGTGGGATCAAGATTGTGAAGTATATCCTCAAAGAACTGAAACAGCAGAGAGCTTTACTAGTATGATCTTGGAGACAAAATACAATCAAAACAATGGCTACCAAAAGACAGAAGTAGTCCAGTCAAAGCAAAAGCAGACCCATCAAGAGCAAAGGTCATGGCAACATTCTGTGGAATGCTCAAGGCATTTCCAGCTTGCTGACCTACCCTACAGATTTTGCACTTGCTGACCCCCACAAACATGTGAGGGAGTTCCTTAAAATATATAATCTCTCTCTGAGTGTGTCTCTCTATCTCTGCCTGTTTTGGTTCTATAGTCTATTTCTCTGGAGAATCCCCACTGTTATAACACTGAAAAACCGAGTCATAAAATTATTAAAGCACCAGCAATTTGCTTGTTTATAATAAAATGAATCATTTAAAATTCTAGTTAATGGAAAAGATATTTGCTGTCCTAATTAACAAAATTAAATTTTAGAAAATCTAGTATTACAAATAAAGTTTCAAACAGAAGACAATAATTAAAAGTACATCTGTTAGTAGGTTTATAAATAAGGTTTTGATATTTTGCTCTTTTCTCAATCACTATTCATTTTATTTATGACTTTGTTTTAATTATCTCCTATAAGTTGATGATTCTCAAATATATATGCTAAGTCAAACAACTCACATAAGATCTATATCTTTGTTAAAAATTGCCTCCACAGAAGTTCCCTATAGGACTTCAAACAGCATTTTAAAACTAAGTTTGTTATTTTCTTACTTCATAACATGCTCTCCTTCCTCCTTCCAATTTTCCAGTCATTATCCATACAGATACCCATGCTAAATCCTAATTTTTCAGACTCCTTCTCACCCCAAATTCAATGGATAACTAACATTTTTTTCAGTGCAACCCCTTTACTTCCTCCCCAATATATCCTTTCCACTAAATGCTGTCAATACTCTAGACCAAGCCTTAATCATCTTTGACTATAAAAATTATAGTATAGCTATCTCATAATCTCTCATGTAATCCTTTTCTCTCAACATCTGTATTGCTGCTTCAGTTACCTTTCTAACCTATAATACTGATCCTATTAAGCTAGGAGGTAGTACTCTACTCCTGAGGTGGAGCTCAAATACGAGACCAAACTGAGGACTACCTAACATAGGTCAGGAGCAGAAGCAGCTTTCCATAAAACACACTCACCAGTGTGCCACGTCAGTTTACCATTGCCATGGCAGCAGCTGGATGTTAGAGCCCCTTCCAGGGCAACAACCTGATTATCCAGTTACCACACTCGTCCTAGAAATTGCTTTATAAATGGTCCCTCAATTTGCAAATAATTAGAAATGGGCATAAATAAGATTGCAGAACTACCTCTGAGTTGTTACTCTGGGCACAGAGTACTCTGCCTGTGGGATATCTGCTCCACAAGAAGCAGTACCTGCTCCTACTGTACACTGCTGCTTAAATAAAAGTTGCTGTTTAACACCACTGGCTCACCCTTGAATTCTTTTCTGGGTGAAGCCAAGAACCCTCCTGGGTTAAGCCTCAATTTGGGGGCTTGCCTGTCCTGCATCGCTACACTATTTGAAATACTTCAATATCTCTCCATAGTAGTATGTTCTACAGATATTAGCTCTGACAAGCCAAAGACCACCAAGAAGTATGTTCGCTTAACAGGAACACATTTTTGTTTTTTCTGTTTTGAATAGAATTTGAATATCCTTTGGTCTATCTACTTGACAGGGGCCAACACTCCTGTTTCCTTTACATTCCAGGATCTCATATTTGCCCAATTTACTTGATTCCTGCACACATTGACTTTGCACAACTTATGCCTGATTTATAAGATCCTTCATGTTCTGACCTCTGTTTATTTTTCTAACTTAACGACACCAGCCCTTTTTCTCCTGATCACTGTCCTTTGACCCTATTTTATAGGGACACTGAGGACCTTTAAGGCTCTGTAGATGCTGTTTTGTAATATTATGTGTCTTAGCACCTGCTGTCTTCTGCAACTGGAGTTGTCTCCCTCTCTTACACTTCATCTGCTTAGCGAAATTTCTCTCAATGTGCACTTCCTTTGGTAGAAGTGTCAGTTCTCAAAAACATTTATTTGGCTTTCATGCCTTCTAAAATATTCAAGGTGCAAAAATATAATCATATAGTCTTTACTCATCGGCTTTAACGATTGTTATAAAAATAAGACGCTCTATTTAAATGATTTGCCATTACAGCTGATTTGGAATAAACCAGATGTTATTTAACAAATATACAAAATAATTGCTTTCTCTACTGAGACCACATTGACCTCTCTTTAGTCATTATCTATAATGTATCTATTGTCTAGACAAAACAAAACTCTGTCTCCATATGAATTTAAAAGGTTTATTTTACATTATAATTATATTTTATAATATTCTCCCCTTTCCTCTCAGAATTTAATCAATTTCCTGCAAACATAATGTTAAAAAATATATAGACATTTATATAGCAACAAATTTGAAATATAATATTATGACATTCAGCAATATAAAAATCTCCATTCAACAATATAGAGGGGAGCAGTGTCATGTTAACTCAAAACAAAACCAAACAAAAAACTTATATTTATAAAAAATTATATTGTTGCATGAGGAAGACTCATTAATTAGAACATGTAGGGTAATGAAATTGAATATGGTCTAGGTTCGATTAGTTAACATGAAATTCAAATCCAATAACCAGTAACCTTCAAGAAATATAGACCAACTATAGTAATAATTAATTTACCTTGCAGAGAAACCATTTAAATTCAAAGATTCAGCAACATCAAATAGGTGTTGGAGGTGTGCAGGAAAAAATTGCAACAGTGGTTAAGGTACTTGAAAACAACAGCATTGATTCATTTTTTCCTTCTTCCCTATACTACTATTTTCTATTGGCATGGTATTTTAAAAAGAAAATAGGGACTAGAGTTAAACTAAACTGAATTCAAACATTGGGTCTATTTATTCATATGTGCCCTTTATTGAGTTACTTAGATCTCTAACTCTTTAGATGAGTTTTCTCATCTAAAATTAAGTAATAGAATACCTACTATTAAGAATGATCATGAATATTGGAAATATACATCACTTACCAAGCCAAAATTATCATTAAAAAGTGTTCTTGGATAAGCAACTGCACTGATGACCTGTATTTATTGAGTATCATCTGTGACCCAGGTTCTGTTTTAGGCATTTGAGATTTTCGTTGAAAGGCTATCACAACTTAGTCCACAGATGCATCTGCAATCTACAGAGGAAGACAAAACTGCAAATCCAGGGAGACAGAGGTACAGACAAAGTGGTAAATAAATAGCATCTATAAGCATTGTTGACTTATTGAACTTGTTGTTTATTAAGGAACAAAAATATTAAAAATTGATAAGAAATTTGGAAACTAGTCTGGAAGCAAAAATCAGAGTTTGGAAATTAAAAGCAATATGGGAAAATATTTTGATTTTTTTTTTGATAACATAAGAGAAAATGACAGGTCCGAATATGTTTACAATCTGAAAAGAAAGGGTTGGTGGAAAGGGAGATGCTAAAGTATGTAGGGGATTTTTCTATAGTAACTTAAGAAGCAACAGAAATCTTCTCCTATCTCCAAAATTTATTCCCCACTGGCCTATTATTTTCTCCAAAATTCTGTGTTTGAGTACTTTATGCCAAGAAATTGTTTCCATTCCCAGTGCTGCTAAAATAAACCTGTGTTACTTGTGTTAGCTGGGGGAAGTCTGCAGTTTTGTGCAAAGGATTCGAGGATTTAGGGTATTAGCTAACTATAAATCAAAAGTCCTAAACATAAAGAGGTAAAAAACAATTTTGTCGTGTGTTTTTGTGTTGTTGAATTTATTAAAGGCAAATATAATTTCTACATGGGAATATTATCAAAAATGAATGAGGTTACTGGTAAGACCAAGAGCATTATGAGCCAAAAGCATATAATAGGCCTAAAGTAAATCTCTTTCTGGATTACAAAACTGAGGTAAGATAGATGCTTACTAGTTTCAGAGATAGACACTCAGTTCATTCTGAGTTACAAAGAATAAAATGCTGAGCTTTAACTCAGAATTTCTAAATAATGGCAATGGGGAAATATTTCATAACATGAGGATAGCATACTTGTTATTAGACTTGCCTTTCTAACAAAAGAGCTAAGACTGCTCTTTTAGAATTAATACAGATGAGATGAAAAATGATTACTGTTCACAGAAAGTAATGTGCCAATCAATGATTCACTTTTCTAAGTACTGTATTTCCTATATATGCTTGTGCTTGCAATTACTAAATTAACCTCATAACAGGAAATCAGAAGAGCCCTTAAGTTTGTATTATATCCCAGTATGGAGGGACATTAAACTGCCAGCTGTTCACTTTTAATAAAACAATACAATGTTTATGAAGTCCAACAGCGTCTTAGAAAGCTCTGTGCCATCGCAGTTTTTCTGTTTTGCCCTGCCCCCCATGAATAGAAAAGAAACTCTTCTATCATATGATGAATTCTTGTAATATCCCAAAGTGACTTTAAAAATTTCAATAGCCTTTCCCTCTGAAAAATAACACTTCTTTCATTCTCTTGTAGCATATTTGTGCTTTACTTTATTAAGTGAACACTGAAGAGGATATTTGAGAGCTCTAATAGCTTCTGTTGTGTTCTTGTAATAGTAACGTTTTTAGCATCGCTGTATTTAAGAACTTGTCAGCACTTATAAACTCCTACTTTAGTGAAATTTCACTTGGCATATGAGCTTTCAGCCCAGGAGCAATTTTCATTCTAAGCTTTAAAATCATCTCTCAGGATATTTGTGATGGTGTGGTTAAACTTAAAACAAAAAGCTTACTATTCTCAGATGATTCCAAATCCCCTCCAAAATTGCTCTTTGCAAATTTCTTCCTCCATAAAAATCAATTAGCTGATAATAGTGACAGAGAGTGGGAATATTTTAACAGTTGTAATGATGGATGCAATACAGTATTACACATCAAAATTACATAATTTTAAAGTGTCAAAGACAAAAATGTTGATGAATAGGAATTGTGTACACTTCAGTATTTGACAAATATCATTTGATAAACCAAGTTGTAGATGATATCTAAAATATGAAGGTGAAATGCTTTCAGTACGAGCCTTAATGTTAACCTTAAATATCACATTTTGATGTTTCAAATGAATGCAAAATTTTACTGGTTTTGTTTTTAATATCTAGCAAACTAAAGAATTTGGGATTGTTAGTGTATCTCTCAGTTTTTTGGGTGTTTCCTCTTTGATTGCTTTCCTGGCTTCTCCTTTTCTACTACATTTTAGAGTTTCCGAGAGCACTTCCCTCAACCTGTGCCTCTCTTTAGGTCATCTCACCTTGTCACATGACTTTAAATGTCATATCTATTCTAATAAATCTCAAACTTTTATCTCTACATTGGAAATTTTCAGAGTTCACATAGTTACTTGGGATATTTTACAGGCATCAAAAATTTAAACTGCATATATTAGAATCTTGATTCTTCCTCTTTCATCAACCCACAATCTGTTTCTCTCGGTCTTAGCAACCCCGCTGCTCATGAAAACAAAAGTAGATATCATTCTTGAGTCTTTCTTTTCCCTCTCCCCCGCACTGAATCAATCAGCCAGTACTTCCAGTTTCACCTCAAAACATACCTCAAATCTGTTTCTCTCTATTTTCATTTGCTACTAAAATCTCTAATCAATTATCTCCCAATCTGTAAAGAAGAGTAAAAGGGACATTTTAAAATACAAATGCCATAATGACCTTGCCATCAAAACCTCCCTATACACTACTAACAGCATTCAAATGCCTTAGCTTGATTGGCAAGGTTGTATGCTATCTATACCATCCTAAATCTCAAGCTTTATCTTCCATCATGTTCTAGTCAACCTCAGGATGCTCTAGGCACATGAATCATTTTTTGGACATTGGACAAAAGAGAAATTTAAATTTTTTTTTATTCTCACCCTTTGTTAGGATTTTTCACTTGCTCGTTCATTTTAAGAAATTTCTTAAAGAGTAATTGAACAGTATATCAAAAAGAAATCCAGGAAATTGAGCACCAAAACTTATAATGAGATATTGAGGGTAATGAATTTTAACTAACTGATTACATAAAAGTCCCTGAGTTTTTAGTGATAGTAAACAAATGAAAGATAGTTAAAATTCTGACAAAGGAAAGTTCTTCTTTCAGAGGAATGTCAGCTACATCACCTAATATATACAGAAGAAATAGTAGAATTAGAAAATTACCATCTTGTAACCCCCACATAATGATTGGCTCAGGCAGGAATCCTCAATTGATGCCAAAATGATTGAAAGTTTTAGGTAAATAGGTAATTCCGATCATCTCAAATTATAATCTCACTATTTGCCTATTAAATGCAAAAGTGAATATCAGCTTTATTAAGAGGTCTCACAGTAACCAACTTACATAAATATCTACATATGGTATTGCTAATAGCCCCATAGCATGACAATATGAGTCTTTTGATGTGATTCACCATTCCTATGCAGTGTTGGCCAGAATAGTTCAACATTGATCAAATCATGAGGAAGCCATAAGAAAACAAGCAAAAAGGGTATATTCTAGGACAGTGAGCCAGAAACATTCAACATAAACAATATTTCAAAGAACAAAGAAATGGATGAAGTACTTTAGATTGGGAAAGAATAAAAGATGTAACAGTCAAATCCTGTATGTGAAACACATTGGATTCTAGATCTTGCTTAAAATGAAAAATAATGTAAGCAGACAATGGAGTATTTTCCAGCACTAAAAAGAAATGTGCTATCAAGTCATGAAAAGACATGGAAGTAACCTTAAATGTGTATTGTTAAGTTGAAGAAGTCAATCTGAACAGGCTACATAGTATATGATTCCAATTATATGACATTCTGAAAAAGGCAAAACTATGGAGACCATAAAAAGATCATAATTGCCAGGGGTTTGGAGGAAGGGAGAGATCAACTAGTGGAGCACAGAGGAGTTTTAGGGCACTGAAGCTATTCTGTATGACACAATAACGGTGAGTACATTTCATTATACATTTGTCAAAACCCATAGAATGTACAGTGCAAAGAGTGAACTCTAATGTAAACTACAGATTTGTTAATTATATTGTCAAGGTAGGTTCATCTATATATATATATATATATATATGTATATGTATGTGTGTGTGTGTGTGTATGTGTGTGTAATATATACATGTTTAAAATATATATATAAATAAATAAATAAATATAATTTTGGTCTGCTATCCAGGCTGGAATGCAGTGGCATGGTCATAGCTCACTGCAGCCTCAAACCTGTAAGCTCAAATGATTCTCCTGCCTCAGTCTCCAAAGTAGCTGAGACTAGGTGCATGCTGTAAATATAAAACCACTCTAAAAATTAAAGTCTATTGAAATAATATAAGCAGACAGCAGTCTCTAAGTATCTTTCTCTTTGTAAATTCATCTACCTGGAATTTTGCAGGGAGGGGTCCTACTGGATTTTTGTGTGGGAGAAAGTAGATACATATATAAAGTTAATGAGATATGTGAAAGCACCAGTTTTGAATTGGAATTGGAGAAATCTGTATATATTAATTTTTTATTTTAAAAATACTTGTTTCTTGTCCCTATCTATTGAAAAGACTCCATAGAAAAGAGCAGTTCTAGCTCCATATTTTGGGTTCTATATACTATTTCCATATAAAATGAGCTCATGCTCTTGGTTGAAATGGCTTATTCAAAGGATGGGTCAGTAAATACGTAAATACGTAAGATGAGCCTGGCATATTTGTTTGTCATAATAGAAAGGAGAAAAGCTATTATGACCACCAAGGTAATGTAATAAAAAAAATACTCAGGTACCCGTATGAAAAATACTCAGGTACCAGTGTGAAAAGGCTGTCACTGGACAAAGTAGAGATTTGTTCAGTAATTCAAGAATAACTGGAATTAATTGAAACACACAAATTATTTTAAAAAATTTAAAAAAAACTCCTTAGTTATGTTTAGATAATGCTGATAAACCAAATCATTAGATGGAAAACTGGTAAATACATGAAAAGAAGCAAGCACTTATCCAGCCTTTTCTATACAGATTTTACCTCAACATAAGGGCACGTTTTTAATGGAATGATCCAGTTAACAGTTGAAGCCTGCGTGACAGAACTTTACTTTACAAGCACTAATAAAATAATGGATCATCAATTCCTTATACTATCACCGAAAGAGACTTTACGAATCTCCTGGTGAAAATACACCTCTGTACAAAATATTCGTAGGAAAATTTCAAACTTGAATTTAATCAAACCTAAATCTGACTAATACTCATAGAAATCAGAAAAAGAGGTATATAAAGGAAACTATGGACATATAATCAACAAACTAAAATCTTTTGATACATTATCTCATGAAATCACTCACATGAGTAAAACAAAGATGAGAAGGATAAATGAAGAACTTACAGGTTAAAGAGATTTAGAAATTTAAACTCAGTTAAATCTTTATTCCTATTTAGCTATTAATTTGGCCAAACCAATTATTATAAATATATTTGAGACAATAAGGGAAATATTAACATTGACTGAATAGTTTTTAAAAAGTAAGAGTATTTACATTTAGAGATAAATATCAAAATATTCACATATATAAAGTTATTCAAAATAATTTAGAAGAGTCAGGCATGCTTGTAAGCTCATGCTTGTAATCCCAGCCCTTTGGGAGGTTGGGGGTGGAGGATCAATTGAGACCAGGAGTTCAAACCAGCCTGAGAAACATAGTAAGACCTTGTGTCTACAAAAAATACAAAATAAATTAGTTGGACATGGTAGTGTATGCATGTAGTTCGAGCTACTGGGGAGCTGAGGTGGGAGAATCGTTTGAGCCAGGAAGTCAAGACTACAGTGAGCCTTGCCTTCCACTGCATTCCAGCCTGGACGACAGAGTGAGACCCTGTCTCAAAAATAAATAAAGGAAACAAAATAAAGTAATTCAGAAGAGCTGAGAGTGGTGGCTCACACCTGTAATCCCAACACTTTGGGAGGGTGAGGCGGGCAGATGATGAGGTCAGGAGTTCAAGATCAGCCTGGCCAACATGATGAAACCCCGTCTCTACAAAAAATTAAAAAATTAGCTGGGCATGGTGGCATAAGTCTGTAATCCCAGCTACTCAGGAGGCTGAGGCAGAAGAATTTGCTTGAACCTGGGAGGTGGAGGTTGCAGTGAGCCGAGATGGCACCATTGCACTCCAGCCTGGGTGACAAGAGCAAGACTCCATCTCAAAAATAATAATAAAAATAATAATAACACTGATAATTCAGAAGAAAAGAAGAAGAACGTAAGTGGGCATATGAAAAGTAAGTAGACAATTGTTAAAGCTGGGCAATGGGGACATTATGTTGTTCTCTCTATTCCTGTATATTTTGTAATTTTTCTTAATAAATTATCTTGAATGGATATTACCTTGTAGAAGCTTAGTTGATGTGTGGTAATTAAAGTATATGGTATTGACTTATTTAACAAACATTTCCAAATGGTTTATTTTAAGGTTAAATATTTAAGCAGAGATTTTAGTAGATGAGAATATCAAGTAATGTAATGATCTATTAAATTACTTACATGTTACCTAACTTATTTGTCTGCCTATAATTACAGTCTTAAAAAGTTTAAATGTATGTTTTAGAATAAATTCCTAGCACACAGAAAGTAAACACATCAAAATAAGTTAATATTTTAAGAAACAATACATACTCTGGAAATTAACAAAGTAATCCTTAAATAGGCAAAACTGATGCAAGTAATCAGTAGTAGAAGGTTGGGGTGTTCAAAGTGGACTTAAACCAATTTCCATTGAGTTTTGAGATTTACTCCAGAAGTAGAAAACAGTATTTTCTTTAATCCATGCAAGCTGAAAATAGCAAAGAGGGAAGCTTCCAAATGGAATAGAAAACCACTAGAAAATATATTTTTATTTTTATTTACTTGTCTTTTTTATTATACTTTAAGTTCATGTGCAGAATGTGCAGTTTTATTACATGTGTATACATGTGCCATGGTGGTTTGCTGCACCCATCAACTCGTTATCTACATTAGGTATTTCTCCTAATACTATCCCTCCCCCAGCCCCCCACTCCCCGACAGGCCCTGGTGTGTGATGCCTGCCCCCACTCACAACCCCTGTTCATGTGTTCTCATTGTTCAACTCCCACTTATGAGTGAGAGCATGTGGTGTTTGGTTATCTGTTCTTGTGTTAGTTTGCTGAGAATGACGGTTTCCAGCTTCATCCATGTCCCTGTAAAGGACATGAATTCATCCTTTTTTATGGCTGCATAGTATTCCATGGTATATATGCCACATTTCCTTTATCCAGTCTATCACTGATGGGCATTTGGGTTGGTTCCAGACTTTGCTTTGTGAATGGTGTTGCAATAAACATATATGTGCGTGTGTCTTTATAGCAGCATGATTTATAATCCTTCGGGTATATACCCAGTAATGGGACTGCTAGTCAAATGATATTTCTAGTTCTAGATCCTTGAGGAATCGCCACACTCTCTTCCACAATGGTTGAACTAATTTACACTCCCACCGACAGTGTAAAAGCATTCCTATTTCTCCACATCCTCTCCAGCATCTCCTGACTTTTTGATGATCACCATTCTAACTGGTATGAGATGGTATCCCATTG
The DNA here is from genome assembly GCF_049350105.2 of Macaca mulatta. Taxonomy (NCBI): domain Eukaryota; kingdom Metazoa; phylum Chordata; class Mammalia; order Primates; family Cercopithecidae; genus Macaca; species Macaca mulatta. The sequence goes on from NC_133422.1 coordinate 58,177,627, forward strand.
TGGTTTTGATTTGCATTTTTCTAATGACCTGTGAAGATGAACATTTTTTCATATGTTTGTTGGCTACATAAATATCTTCTTTTGAAAAGTGTCTATTACAATGACCAAAACAGCATTATATTGGTACCAAAACAAATATATAGACCAATAGAAGAGAACAGAGGCCTCAGAAATAACACCACACATCTAAAACCATCTGATTTTTGACAAACCTGACAAAAACAAGCAATTGGAAAAGGATTCCCTATTTAATAAATGGTGTTGGGAAATCTGGCTAGCCATAGGCAGAAGGTGAAACCAGATCCCTTCCTTATGCCTTATACAAAAATTAACTCAAGATGGATTAAAGACATAAATGTAAGTCCTAAAAGCATAACAATACTAGAAGAAAACCTAGGCAGTACTATTCAGGACATAGGTATGGGCAAAGACTTCATCACTAAAACATCAAAAGCAATGGCAACAAAGCCAAAATTGACAAATGGGATCTAATTAAACAAAGAGCTTCTGCACAGCAAAGGAAACTATCTTCAGAGTGAACAGGCAACCTACAGAATGGGAGAAAAATTTTGCAATCTGTCCATCAGACAAATGGTTAATATCCAGAATCTACCAAGAACTTAAACAAATATGCAAGGAAAAAAATCATCAAAAAGTGGGTTTTTGTTTATTTTTTACAAATAATCTTCCAAATAGTGTTCGGCCTGCAAAGTTTCCCATATCCATCTCATTCCAGTACCAAACATGAAGAAATGATAAGTCATGCTTCCAATAGTGCGTATATTAAGACCTGACGGAGTACTGTGGCAAAAAATGCCAGCTATAAAATGGAAATGGAATGGAAATCCATTCGGAAAATTTACAGGAGATACCCATAATTAGGTATATAATGGCAATTTTCAATTCAATATTTTGAAATCTATCTGATTACAAAATAAAAATTGTGTTACTTAACTACTGAGAAAAATATGATTATAGCCCAACATAGACACCACTAATGACCACATTTTCTTGGTTTCATATGGTCAGATCTAGAATAACTTACAGAAAAATGTCTAAGTCTTTTCTTTGCATTACAAGTATCTAAACTCTATAGTGAGTACCAATAACCTTGAAAAGAAGCAAGTGAGATACTAAGCTCAGAATGAATAAATGCAACATGTAGATATGCTAACATCGGAAGTTTCTGGAAAAGCAGATGAAGCAATATGACAAAGAATCATTCAATATAAATGTACCATAAAATATTGCAATGAACATATGAATTATCAGTTTGAAAGTTCCTGCAGTCAAATATGAGTACATAGGAATCAAGGCTTGATTAGAGATTGGGCATCTAGAATTGGCTATAGGTGTTTGGAGAGACAATATCAGTTAGTGCTTAGGCATTGACTTTGACAATTAACTGACTTCAAGTTATAGCTTGGTCATTTTTGGAGTTGCAATACCATGTAAGTCACTATTTCTCACTGGTTTCATTTTTAATATGTGGATGAAATTATTGGCCAGCTCATGTGGTTGATTTGAGGATTAAGTAAGATCATAGGGGCAAATTAATGAACTCGTGCTTTGTTTAAAAATATTAAATGATACAGTGTTTGTGATGTACAATTTGTAACTAGCCTTATTCATCTGAATCGTTAGCTCAATAATCCTCTATTAAGAGTGCCTCTGAGAATAGAGAGAAATCAGAGCATTAAGTAGTGTTAAAAACAAAAACACTGAAAACCATAGCAAAGCTACAGCTAGGAAAGAACTGCTGAAGATTAAGTGATTGAGTTGTGCAAATTGTAGTTGCCACCAATTTAAGAATTTATGTGTAATGTAGCTAAGTGATATTTGTTATGTACTGTTTCTTATAATTAAACATACATAAATTCCTGGTGAGTGTGAATACAAACACTTCAGATATTTTCAGAATTACTTTACAGGATACCTAAGAAAGGAAAGAAACTCATCATCAGTCAACTTTCAATTAAAAAATTATTTGGGGGAACTCAATGTTACCTTACACTGGTGTGTCTATTATACAACAGCTGTGTTTGGTTTAATGCATGGACATCATTAAATACATAAAACATATTGAATTCCTGGCAGACGATAGTCACTGAATTGTTTAAAGACATGGTTAAACATATAAGCTGGGCTTAGAGCACAGAGAGCCTCGGAGAAAGCCAAAGAGTTTATGCTGTATTCAATAAGCACCAGATAGTACCCACAAGGGCATAGGACCAAAGCTTACTTTTGGAAAACATCAATGTGTTGCCATTTTGTCATGTGCTCAAAGAATGAGAGATTGAAGCAGCAATTTGTAGTAGGCAACTCTGATTTTATAGGTACGTTTTCATAGTTATTTGTTTATATTCACATATGTGAAAATAAATGCTTCTAATGGATACTTATTTACAATTATAAAGAAAATAATATTTTTACAAAATCTTCTGTAACATAAGGTGGTTGGTTTTGAAATTCTATTTAAGGCCATTCTGAAAGTTTTGGTCATTATGGCTAAAGTGCTTCTGTCCATGTAATTCGTTATAGTAATAAAAATAAACACAAAAGAATATATTTTCCTAAGATTATTTACAATCTTTTTGTTAAAAAAAATTATTAAAATGGATTTTTCTTAAATAAAATTTAAAGCTACAAATTGATGTTCTGTGTCATTAAATGAAGATCAACTATTATGGCTTCATAGCAATATCGTATTTGAAATATAAAGTGTGTATAAATGAAAAGTTTTCTAGTATTATACAAATTGGTATATTTCCTTTTTTAAAATTGTTCCAAAATTGTTCTATTATATTAAGTACTTTGAAAATCACATTTGTGTTCTGATTTTAATAAAATGAGGTTCAAAGTAAGAGAAAAGTACATATGAACATTGTTGTGTGATTTTTCTTATTAGTTGCTATATAATGTAAATGCCTTGGATTGGTAAATAGAATAGTCCTGCCTTTCTCTTCATCAAAACTATTATATTAATGTGTAATGTGCTTAATATGCCAGTGGCATTTTAAAGATAAAATCTCTATTATATGTATATGCAAATACTTAGTTATATTATTGTCCAAGACTCAAATAAACTATTGTTTTTTGTGAAAATAAACAGTATAAATTGTTTTTCTTTCAATAAGCTTTGACAACAAATGAAAGGTAGCAGAATATGCTAAAGAATATCAAGAGCACAACCCTTTTACCAGCACAATGATTAAAACATGCAATTTAATCTTATTTTCAGTTAGTTTCAAGTTTGGAAAACTGATGTTTGAATACAGTGGGAGAAATGCTTTACACACTAAATCATCATTATACAGTAGCCATGTAATGCTTTCAAGAGAAAATAATAAAATATGCAAAAGGGAGAATGACAGTCACTCCTTAAAGTTTTCAGCTACAATAAAGAATAAAGTACTGTTATTTGCCACAACATGAATTAACCTGGAAAACATTATGTTAAGTGAAATAAGCCAGGCATAGAAAGACAAATACTGCATGACCTAACTTATGTGTGGAATCTAAAAAAGTTGGTTTCATAAAAGTAGAGAGCAGAATGGTGGTTAGCAGAGTCTGTGGAGGGTTGGAGAAAGGAGAGGACTGTCAGAGGTTAATCCGCTGGTAATAAGTTAGAAGGAAGAATAAATTCTGGTGTTCTATTACACAGAAGCAAAGAGCAAGGTATCATATATTTCAAAATAAGTAGGAGAGAAGATTTTGAATATTATCACATAAAAATAAATTCAGATGTTCTATTACACAGAAGCAAAGAGCAAGGTATCGTATATTTCAAAATAACTAGGAGAAAAGATTTTGAATATTATCACCATAAAGAAATGGTAAGTGTTTAAAGTGAAGACATGGTAATTACCCCAATTTGATCATTATACTATGCATACATGCATCAAAGCATCACATTGTATTTCACAAAGATGTACAATTATTGTGTGTCAATTATAAACTAATGTAAAAAGTTAATAAATTAATGTTTTAAAACTTCATTGGAGAGTATTAACTAGGAGTAGGTACTTGGAAAGTACTATCAGTAGTCACAGTGGAGAAAAAGTGTGCAAAAGTAGTGCCAGAGCACTAAGTGCTGAGCATGTGTGTGGGCTCCGTACTTACACACAATGAAATGTGCACATACAATTTTTTGCCTACTAAAATAACATTATTTTACTTTTGAAATTAGAATATTTAGATTTACACATCATGTATGCTGAGCATGTTTACATACTTATTCAAAAAATTTGACTATATTTATTTTTTTATTTTTTATTATTTATTTATTTATTTATTTAATTATTTATTTATTTTTAATTATACTTTAAGTTCTAGGGTACATGTGATAACGTGCAGGTTTGTTACATATGTATACCTGTGCCATGTTGGCGTGCTGCACCCATCAACTCGTCAGCACCCATCAACTCGTCATTTACCTCAGGTATAACTCCCAATGCAATCCCTCCCCCCTCCCCCCTCCCCATGATAGCCCCGGTGTGTGATGTTCCCCTTCCCGAGTCCAAGTGATCTCATTGTTCAGTTCCCACCTATGAGTGAGAACATGCAGTGTTTGGTTTTCTGTTCTTGTGATAGTTTGCTGAGAATGATGGTTTTCAGCTGCATCCATATCCCACAAAGGACACAAACTCATTCTTTTTGATGGCTGCATAGTATTCCATGGTGTATATGTGCCACATTTTCTTAATCCAGTCTGTCACTGATGGACATTTCGGTTGCTTTCCAAGTCTTTGCTATTGTGAATAGTGCCACAATAAACATATGTGTGCATGTGTCTTTATAGCAGCATGATTTATAATCCTTTGGGTATATACCCCGTAATGGGATGGCTGGGTCATATGGTACTTCTAGTTCTAGATCCTTGAGGAATCGCCATACTGTTTTCCATAATGGTTGAACTAGATAACAATCCCACCAACAGTATAAAAGTGTTCCTATTTCTCCACGTCCTCTCCAGCACCTGTTGTTTCCTGACTTTTTAATGATTGCCATTCAAACTGGTGTGAGATGGTATCTCATTGTGGTTTTGATTTGCATTTCTCTGATGGCCAGTGATGATGAGCATTTTTTCATGTGTCTGTTGGCTGTGTGAATGTCTTCTTTTGAGAAGTGTCTGTTCATATCCTTTACCCACTTTTCGATGGGGTTGTTTGTTTTTTTCTTGTAAATTTGTTTGAGTTCTATGTAGGTTCTGGATATTAGCCCTTTGTCAGATGAGTAGATTGCAAAAATTTTCTCCCATTCTGTAGGTTGCCTGTTCACTCTGATGGTAGTTTCTTTTGCTGTGCAGAAGCTCTTTAGTTTAATTAGATCCCATTTGTCAATTCTGGCTTTTGTTGCCATTGTTGTTGGTGTTTTAGACATGAAGTCCTTGCCCTTGCCTATGTCCTGAATGGTACTACCTAGGTTTTCTTCTAGGGTTTTTATGGTATTAAGTCTAACATTTAAGTCTCTAATCCATCTTGAATTAATTTTCGTATAAGGAGTAAGGAAAGGATCCAGTTTCAGCTTTCTACTTATGGCTAGCCAATTTTCCCAGCACCATTTATTAAAAAGGGAATCCTTTCCCCATTTCTTGTTTCTCTCAGGTTTGTCAAAGATCAGATGGCTGTAGATGTGTGGTATTATTTCTGAGGACTCTGTTCTGTTCCATTGGTCTATATCTCTGTTTTGGTACCAGTACCATGCTGTTTTGGTTATTGTAGCCTTGTAGTATAGTTTGAAGTCAGGTAGCGTGATGCCTCCAGCTTTGTTCTTTTGACTTAGGTTTGTCTTGGCAATGGGGGCTCTTTTTTGGTTCCATATGAACTTTGAAGCGGTTTTTTTCAATTCTGTGAAGAAACTCATTGGTAGCTTCCTGGGGATGGCATTGAATCTATAAATTACCGTGGGCAGTATGGCCATTTTCATGATATTGATTCTTCCTATCCATGAGCATGGTATGTTCTTCCATTTGTTTGTGTCCTCTTTTATTTCACTGAGCAGTGGTTTGTAGTTCTCCTTGAAGAGGTCCTTTACATCCATAGTAAGTTGGATTCCTAGGTATTTTATTCTCTTTGAAGCAATTGTGAATGGAAGTTCATTCATGATTTGGTTGTCTGTTCATCTGTTACTGGTGTATAAGAATGATTGTAATTTTTGCACATTAATTTTGTATCCTGAGACTTTGCTGAAGTTTCTTATCAGCTTAAGGAGATTTTGGGCTGAGACAATGGGGTTTTCTAAATATACAATCATGTCATCTGCAAACAGGGACAATTCGACTTCTTCTTTTCCTAACTGAATACTTTGATTTCTTTCTCTTGCCAGATTGCCCTAGCCAGAACTTCCAACACTATGTTGAATAGGAGTGGTGAGAGAGGGCATCCCTGTCTTGTGCCAGTTTTCAAAGGGAATTTTTCCAGTTTTTACCCATTCAGTATGATATTGACTGTGGGTTTTTCATAAATAGCTCTTATGATTTTGAGATACGTTCCATCAATACTGAATTTATTGAGCGTTTTTAGCATGAAGGGCTGTTGAATTTTGTCAAAGGCCTTTTCTGCATCTATTGAGATAATCATGTGGTTTTTGTCTTTGGTTCTGTTTATATGCTGGATTACATTGATTGACCTGTGAATGTTGAATCAACCTTGCATCCCAGGGATGAAGCCCACTTGATCATGGTGGATAAGCTTTTTGATGTGCTGCTGGATCCAGTTTGCCAGTATTTGGTTGAGGATTTTTACATCAATTTTCATCAGGGATATTGATCTAAAATTCTCTTTTTTGTTGGGTCTCTGCCAGGCTTTGGTATCAGGATGATGTTGGCTTCATAAAATGAGTTAGGGAGGATTGCCTCTTTTTCTATTGATTGGAATAGTTTCAGAAGGAATGGTACCAGCTCCTCCTTGTACCTCTGGTAGAATTCAGCTGTGAATCCATCTGGTCCTGGACATTTTTTGGTTGGTAGGCTATTAATTATTGCCTCAATTTCAGAGCCTGCTATTGGTCTATTCAGGGATTCAACTTCTTCCTGGTTTAGTCTTGGGAGAGTGTAAGTGTCCAGGAAATTATCCATTTCTTCTAGATTTTGTAGTTTATTTGCGAAGAAGTGTTTATAGTATTCTCTCATGGGAGTTTGTATTTCTGGGGGGTCGGTGGTGATAACCCCTTTATCATTTTTAATTGCGTCTATTTGATTCTTCTCTCTTTTCTTCTTTATTAGTCTTGCTAGCGGTCTATCAATTTTGTTGATCTTTTCAAAAACCAACTCCTGGATTCATTGATTTTTTGCAGGGATTTTGTGTCTCTATCTCCTTCAGTTCTGCTCGGATCTTAGTTATTTCTTGCCTTCTGCTAGTTTTGGAATGTGTTTGCTCTTGCTTCTCTAGTTCTTTTAATTGTGATGTTAGAGTGTCAATTTTAGATCTTTCCTGCTTTCTCTTGTGTGTATTTAGTGTTATAAATTTCTCTCTACACACTGCTTTAAATGTGTCCCAGAGATTCTGGTATGTTGTATCTTTGTTGTCATTGGTTTCAAAGAACATCTTTATTTCTGCCTTCATTTCGTTATGTACCCAGTAGTCATTCAGGAGCAGGTTGTTCAGTTTCCAGGTAGTTGAGTGGTTTTGATTGAGTTTCTTAGTCCTGAGTTCTAGTTTGATTGCACTGTGGTCTGAGAGACAGTTTGTTATAATTTCTGTTCTTGTACATTTGCTGAGGGGTGCTTTACTTCCAATTATGTGGTCAATTTTGGAATAAGTGTGATGTGGTGCTGAGAAGAATCTATATTCTGTTGATTTGGAGTGGAGAGTTCTGTAGATGTCTATTAGATATGCTTACTGCAGAGAGGAGTTCAATTCCTGGATATCCTTGTTAACTTTCTGTATCGTTGATCTGTCTAATGTTGACAGTGGAGTGTTGAAGTCTCCCATTATTATTGCATGGGAATCTAAGTCTCTTTGCAAGTCTCTAAGGACTTGCTTTATGAATGTGGATGCTCCTGTATTGGGTGCATATATATTTAGGATAGTTAGGTCTTCCCGTTGAATTGATCCCTTTACCATTATGTAATGGCCTTCTTTGTCTTTTTTGATCTTTGATGGTTTAAAGTCTGTTTTATCAGAGACTAGGGTTGCAACCCCTGCTTTTTTTTTGTTCTCCATTTGCTTGGTAGACCTTCCTCCATCCCTTTATTTTGAGTCTATGTATGTCTCTGCATGTGAAATGGGTCTCCTGAACACAGCAAATTAATGGGTCTTGACTCTTTATCCAGTTTGCCAGTCTGTGTCTTTTAATTGGAGCATTTAGTCCATTTACATTTAATGTTAATATTGTTATGTGTGAACTTGATCCTGCCATTATGATATTAATTGGTTATTTTGCTCTTTTATTGATGCAGTTTCTTCCTAGCCTCGATGGTCTTTACATTTTGGCATGTTTTTGCAATGGCTGGTACCGGTTGTTCCTTTCCATGTTTAGTGCTTCCTTCAGGGTCTCTTGTAAGGCAGGCCTGATAATGACAAAATCTCTAAGCATTTGCTTATCTGTAAAGGATTTTATTTCTCCTTCAATTATGAACTTAGTTTGGCTGGTTATGAAATTCTGGGTTTAAAATTCTTTTCTTTAAGAATGTTGAATATTGGCCCCCACTCTATTCTGGCTTGGAGAGTTTCTGCTGAGAGATCTGCTGTTAGTCTGATGGGCTTCCCTTTTGGGTAACCCGACCTTTCTCTCTGGCTGCCCTTAAGATTTTTTCCTTCATTTCAACTTTGGTGAATCTGGCAATTATGTGTCTTGGAGTTGCTTTTCTCGAGGACTATCTTTGTGGCATTTTCTGTATTTCCTGAATTTGAATGTTGGCCTGCCCTACTAGGTTGGGGAAGTTCTCCTGGATGATATCCTGTAGAGTGTTTTCCAACTTGGTTCCATTTTCCCCCTCACTTTCAGGCACCCCAATCAGACGTAGATTTGGTCTTTTTACATAATCCCATACTTCTTGCAGGCTTTGTTCATTTCTTTTTCTTCTTTTTTCTTTTGGTTTCTCTTCTCGTTTCATTTCATTCATTTGATCCTCAATCGCTGATACTCTTTCTTACAGTTGATCGAGTCGGTTACTGAAGCTTGTGCATTTGTGATGTATTTCTCGTGTCACGGTTTTCATCTCTGTCCATTTGTTCATGGCCTTCTCTACATTAATTATTCTAGTTATCAATTCTTCCACTCTTTTTTCAAAATTTTTAGTTTCTTTGTGCTGGGTACGTAATTCCTCCTTTAGCTCTGAGAAGTTTGATGGACTGAAGCCTTCTTCTCTCATCTCGTGAAAGTCATTCTCCGTCCAGCTTTGATCTGTTGCTGGCGATGAGCTGCGTTCCTTTGCAGGGGCGATGCGCTCTTATTTTTTGAATTTCCAGCTTTTCTGCCCTGCTTTTTCCCCATCTTTGTGGTTTTTTCTGCCTCTGGTCTTTGATGATGGTGACGTACTGATGGGGTTTTGGTGTGGGTGTCCTTCCTGTTTGTTAGTTTTCCTTCTAACTGTCAGGACCCTCAGCTGTAGGTCTGTTGGAGATTGCTTGAGGTCCACTCCAGTCCCTGTTTGCCTGGGTATCAGCAGCAGAGGCTGCAGAAGATAGAATATTGCTGAATAGCGAGTGTACCTGTCTGATCCTTGCTTTGGAAGCTTCCTCTCAGGGGTGTACTCCACCCTGTGAGTTGTGGGGTGTCAGTCTGCCCCTGGGGGGGATGTCTCCCAGTTAGGCTACTCAGGGGTCAGGGACCCATTGAGCAGGTAGTCTGTCTGTTGTCAAATCTCAACCTCCGTGTTGGGAGATCCACTGCTCACTTCAAAGCTGTTAGACGGAGTCGTTTGCATCTGCAGAGGTTTCTGCTGCTTTTTGTTGTTTTTGTTGTTGTTGTTTAGCTGTGCCCTGTCCCCAGAGATGGAGTCTACAGAGGCAGGCAGGACTCCTTGAGCTGCTGTGAGCTCCACCCAGTTGGAGCTTCCCAGCAGCTTTGTTTACCTACTTAAGCCTCAGTAATGGCAGGCGCCCCTCCCCCAGCCTCGCTGCTGCCTTGCTGTGAGATCACAGACTGCTGTGCTAGCAATGAGGGAGGCTCCCTGTGTGTGGGACCCTCCAGGCTAGGTGTGGGATATAGTCTCCTGGTGTGCCCGTTTGCTAAGATCCTTGGTAGATTGCAGTATTGGAGTGGGAGTTACCCGATTTTCCAGGTGTTGTGTGTCTCAGTTCCCCTGGCTAGGAAAAGGGATTCCCTTCCCCCTTGCGCTTCCCAGGTGAGGCAATGCTTCGCCCTGCTTCAGCTCTCACTGGTTGGGCTGCAGCAGCTGACCAGCACTGATTGTCAGGCACTCACTAGTGAGATAAACCCAGTACCTCAGTTGAAAATGCAGAAATCACCTGTCTTCTGTGTCGCTCGCGCTGGGAGTTGGAGACTGGAGCTGTTCCTATTCAGCCATCTTGCTCCGCCCCTCGACTATTTTTAATTAAATCTTTAACAATACACTATGCAATTATAGCACTGGTTTGAAACTGCTAAAAGTCTGCTTACAATTTTTTAAAAATTAGTTTGCTATGTTTTATCATTTTGGGAAAATATAATTATTTTCTATATCTTGTAAATATATTTTTATCACTTTTTTTCTTCTGGAAAGCCTAAGAAGATTCAACTTTTTGATTAGCATATTAATGTTGCAGTTGATAACTGACTTATAAACAGCACTTACTTTTCGTTAATTTAAAAAACCCTGCCAAACACATAATAACCTGGAAGATCACAAGATTCTGGGTGCAAAATGTTAAGTAATGACTTTTAACCTAATAAATTCAATTTAAAAATTTTGAACATCAACGAAATCCAATAAATAGTTCTGCAGAAATCTCCACTAAAGTAAATGTTTAGGGTAGTGACAGTTAGAAAAGAGTGATTTAACTTAAGATCAATTTTACTTCAGAATGTCAATGGAAGGCAGTTAAAAAAAGCACAATTTAATTTGTGGTTAACCGTGGATCACACTTTTTTTCCTCTTTCTTGCAGTTCATCCTCTAGTCATTTCATTTTTCATTAGCACTTTCCACCAAGGATTGGGATTGGAAGAGACAGGAAATGAAATTCACATAATCAATTAAGCACCTGATTTTCACTCTTTACAAGGTCAAGCGGAGAAGTGACTGACATTCTTGTTTCTGCTAAATAACTCCATGTAAACTACACTTCTTGGGTTTTTATGCTCTTCTGATTGCAAGGACTTTTTTTTTTTTTTTTTTTAACCGAGAATTTTGTGCAGTAAATGTACGCATTGTTGTAGATACTTAGTTTTAATTTGTGGGATAAAATCAGTTTAATGAATTTAAAAAATATATATACTTATTTTAATATAATCAGTTTATGTCTAATCTGTTATGTCTCTTCACACATAAGCTGTTTATTTTAGTTCACCCTTATCAATATGTTACTTCCCCATTTATTGTTAACTTGTTTATTTTTTCCTTTGAAAAACTCAGATTTTAAAATGTATTAAATATAAGTAATCACAGAAGAATAAAACATATATTTGAAATTACACTTCCTATTCTATTTTCTTATATAAAATACTTATAAATGCCAAACTATTATAGTGAAGGGCCCATATGACCAACATGACAGAGACATTTTGCAATGGATATCGTGAACTCGTACGCTGTTGTCTCACAGATAGTGAGTACTTATCTGATGATATAATTTCCCCCTTTACATGATGAGAATACCTTCTTTAAAGACATATTAAACATTGAGTTCTCAACATTGAGTTATTTCATTATTTTAATATGAAAGTCAAAGAAGTTTAATAAATGGCAGTCATTTTGTAGAATGGTGAGTAGAGTTAGATTTATTTTTAAATACAAAATTGCTGTTTAGAAAACTGCTTGTTCTTCATTGAATAAAACAGAAAATTAGAAACATTTACTAGATAATTTGTGTGTGTTAGTTATTTTGGCTTTGAAATAGCTCCAACTGTAAATACCCATACATAATTTTATAACTAATAAAATATTTTTAAATTTCTTTAATATTTATAAAACACATACATAAGACTGTTCAATCTGAAAATGTGAATTTTAATTAAGTAGGAAACAGCATGCAGAGTAGTTAATTACTCAAATTCTGGAACACTAGACCACCTGAGTTCAAGCCTAATTCTACCTAGTCATGTGATCTTGGACAAATTATTTAAATCATTTGTGCCTCAGTGGTGTTGTTAGTTAAATGGGGTTACTAATTCTATCTCCTAAATTGCTGGGAGGATTGCATAAATTAATACATGTAACATTCCTAGATATTGTTTGGCACATAGTAAACACTAAATTATGATGATCTGTTATTATCAGTATTATTGATATTATTTGTAGCAGTATTATGAAGTGGCTAAATCAAAAGCTTTTAAAAGCATGTCATTAAATTAACTTTAATGTAATATTACTACCAGAGGCTTGAAGCAAAAAACAAGTGTAAGAATGATTTTTAAAATAAAATATAAAATAGTACATTTCTTGCCATTAAATTAAGTTCCAGAAAATATTAATCTCTTACCTTATTCATTTGAATGGGACTGCAAATATTAGTAGATATATTATAATCTTTACTGTTCAATATATTTTCATTATTCATTTTCTCCCATTGTAAAATATTGTCATGTAGAAAAATAAAAGCTAAAATTTCCAGGCAAGTAATTTCTCATCAATTGAAAAAAATGTTTAACTTCCTGGGTTTCATTCTTCCCCAAACCAAGTCACTTTTGCCTGATCAGTGAAGCTCATAAACTCAGAACACGGGGGAACCATATATGGCATTTTTCTAGTGCTGCTCCAGCACTGACTGTCACTTTTATTGTATAACATATAGCCATGGAGAGAACATGGCCCATTAATACTTTTCACTTATGCAGTGACATAATCCAGATTATTATTTTACTACTTATAAGACCTCAGTGACTTCTTTCAGGGAAATCAAAACAAAATGTTTGCACTTCTTTAATATATTTGGGATATGCCTCTAGTTGATGAAACAAAGGAATTTGGGGTATGCTCACTGTACGACATACACTACAGCAAAGCTTTTCTATTTTCTGGGAATGGTATTTCATAGACTTATACAAGATCAACTTATTTGGGAGTGTATCATATCAGACATAGATAACCCTCATTTGAAGCTACCAAAATATTTTGGTACATTCTGCCCTTGATCTACTTCTTTTTGATATAGCATAATCATTTTTCATTGCACTCCATGTTATAGAAATAACATTTATTTTAAACCACATATTTTAAATTTAAATATAACATTCTGGAGACATAAACTAAACATTTTCTAATGAAATGATTTATTTTTTATTGAAAAAAATATGATAATGGGGCCGGACATGGTGACTCACACCTGTAATCCCAGCACTTTGGGAGGCTGAGGCAAGAGGTTCTCTTCAGGCCGGGAGTTTGAGACTAGCCTGGACAACATAGTAAGACTTCATCTGTACAAAAAAAAAAAAAAAAACTCTCTCTCTCTCTCTCTATATATATATATATATATATTTATATACACATATACATATTTTAAATTACCTGGCTGTGGTGGTGTATGCCTATATTCCCAGGTGTATGCCTATATTCCCAGGCACTCCAGAGGCTGAGGCAGGAGGATCACTTGAGCCCAAGAGTTTCAGGCTGCAGTGAGGGATGATCGCATCACTCTACTCCAGCTTGTCTCTAATAAACAAACAAAGACATAATCAACATAAATAAATAAAAAGAAAATATGATAATAAATTGATCAAGGTGTAACATTATATATTGAATATTAAAAATTCAGAACAGTTTTTTAATTGTTTCCAAATAAGTGACTTTATATAGGAAATTATTTAGACATAATTATACTAACTACTCTTAATGATTACTGAAATTGTGATAACTACTCACACATTATATAATTTTTGAAAATAATTCTTTCATGATTATCATTTAGTAATGTAGGGAGCAAACAATATTAATTAAATTTTGAAGAATCTCAGTAACTGGGAGATTGTATCATTTATAATTCAAACCTCAAACAGTATACCCAAAAAACCTGCATGCGTGCCTTCTGAATCTAAAATAAAATATAATATTATTTTAAAAAATAATTTTTTGACATGTCCCCTTAGGATGAAAGGTAAAATGGTATTAGCCAGTGTTATCAGTAGGAATAAAATTTATATAATGCTTATTTTGATTTACAAATATTAGTACAAGTACAACAGCAAAAACAAAATACTTAATTCTCAAAGCTTATTAAAGTTCTGTGATGGAAATGAGTCAGAGAAGAAGACCTTGTTTAGCTTAACACATTAATAAATCATTTGGTTTATAAACATGAGCCCTAAGTCTAATATGGAGTAGACTTAACATTGAAAACTGAAAATGCCTTAAATAATAAGATATGATGCTCCTTCTCAAAGCATGATATAGGTAAGCTTGAAAAATAAAAGAGTATAGATTGCCAGAAATCCCAACACATAGCCCACGTGACAGATCTATGAAGTAGTGGGAGAAAACAACTTTTAAGACCATAATGTCAAATATTCTATTTTTAGGGAATTGTGTTACTGTAAAATAAAAATGTCTCTGTTACTTCAAGCTTTCAGTAAAACTGTGTTACGAATTGAATGTCTTGTGTAAGCAGAAATCTCTTTGAGAAAATCAAAGAAAAGCTGAGGAGTTACACGGATTTGGAATCTGCTTCTCTGCCTCTAGCTATATGATTTAAATATGAACTCCTATCTGGACCACACTTAAACATCTGCCCATAGCAGAGAAATACAGTAACAACCGAGTGATAAGCAGAAGACCATGAATAAACTTAACAGCACATGGCCATTAAAATTTTACAGACCGAGTGAGAAAAGTAAATCTCCCTGTAAATAGAGAGAGTTAATATCTCATAAGTAGGTAGGTAGGTAGGTAGATAGATAGATAGATGATAGATAGATAGATAGATAGATAGATAGATAGATAGATAGATAAAGAGTTTTAATTGCTGTTGTTCCAAAAGATTTTCTTGCAAATTTTTAGACTGAAATGAATATTTTTTTGCATTAATAACACATTGGCCAGTTCAATTAAGAAATGTATAACACAAATTTGCTTTGAAGAAAAAAGTAACATAGCAATAGAATATGTATATAAAAATGTTTTAGAAAGAGCAACAAAGTAGACTTTATACACTAAATTTGGTGAGGCATGTTTTCAATTTCTAGCTAAATAGAATTTATAAAATAAAAAATTGCATTTAAAATTCACTGAAGCTGGCTTTATAAAATTACCAGGGGTGCTGCAGGCTTAGTTATTCATTTTTGTCAATTCATTCTAGTTTCATTGCTTCCCTTTATTTATGTCCTCTACATTTCACTGCCTCACCAGAGAGTGATTATGAAGTTTGGCTAAAGACATCTGGTTAGAGTGAACCTCAACAGAAAATGCCATAAACTGCTTCCTAAAGTAGAAACACCATGTAAATAGCACTTCTTCCTGAATACTATGATAATGAAGTATGTTATAGTTGCAGCACATGAAATCTACACAATCTGGATACAGATTGTATTTATGTAGGAAATAGAGCACTGGTGTAGTTATTACTGGTTTCCGGATGATTGTAGTGTGATTATTCTATTGTTTTGTTGTCCAATATTGTGACGTCTTCCCTATGCTACATTTTTACTGCAGTTGTGAATTGTGCATAACCATAAATGAATATTTTTAGAAATGGAAGTATCACAGACATTTCAAGCACATTTCATGCTGAATGTAAGAATAATCAATTGGATACAAATGTAGATGGTCGAGAAATTATATTTGAGTATCCTGTGGTGCAGTTAAGTGAGCATTACTTTCTTATTACAAGGTTTCTTTTGGTTGGTTGAACTAAGGACCAAATTGTCCTTCTGTCCCCTGTTCTTTTTGAGTTCAGGCAACTTTAGCATAGAAGCTTTATTTTTGTAACTGAAGAAGAAGGGGGATTTTCTTCAACGTGGTGAGTAGCTATGAATAGAAGACAGAGTTAAGATCACAGTACTGCTTCCATCCCGCCCACAGTTCCCACCATGTCAGAAATGGGTTTAAATCCTTGTGGTTGCAAGAATGAATATAATAAGATGATGAAACATTTCAGGAGATACTTGGTATAATCTTGGCACGAGCATGAAGTATGACGAAGTGTGATCAGCACTGGAGCAGAACCCCTCTTCCCAAGTCTCAAGGGATTCAAAGGGCTGCTCAGATATAAGACAACTTAAAACCTTTGGCAATGTCTGGCAAGTACTATTTGTTTGAATATTAACATTCATGACTGGTGACAATGAAAACAAAAATTTCCCAAGTCATTCTGATGTGAACAGGTAAGAAAGAGGAAAGGGTAATTGCCCTGTGAATGCAATTGAAAAAGTTCTTCTGGAATACATGTGAAGCACTACTTTATTGACAATGAAATAAAATAATTGAGAATTTGGAGAGGATCTGTAGTCTTGCTATTATAAAAGTAGAAGCTATTTAAGCAGTAAACACCTGGCTTCTGTTCTTTAGGTAATATTGTTACTGGCACAAGCAATATGTGTATGCTAGTGGGGAAGAATGAGGATAATGAAGGAAGGAAACTATTTAGCTTAAGCTATACATTTTCTCTTATTTTGCCAAAAAACTTGGTTAATCTTTATGTCATAAAACTTGATTTTTTCAAGCTTCAGAGCAATTTGTTATTCTTTACCTTATCTCTAAAAGTTTAAAAGTAAAAAAATATAACTGAGAATGGGGTAGCATTGACAACACATTTTATTAATAATCTCTGCCTTGTTAATCAAGTGAGCTTATAGAAGCAGCTTACTCATTACTCTCCTCATTTCACGTTAATACAAGTGAGAAAAATAAAAGGACAGGATAAAAGAAAACATCACATATATAAAGGTCAAACTCCATGTTAAAACACATATATCATAAAAAATGACCTCTTAGCAATACTCATAGGTTCAAAACTTCGATATTTTTAAAGTTACTCTTTTCAATAGGCAGATTTTAGTAAATTGATGAAGCTTATAACTTGGGATCAATTCCATTTTACTATAACTTATTTTACTAGAGGCCAAGTTTGGGTTACTCCATTCTTATTATTCCTTTGGAAGATTACTCATCTTTCTACCTTCCTCCCATTGCTTCCTCTTAAATATGGACCAAATGTAAATCTATGTCTTCTATATAATCTTAAACCCTAGGCAGAGTGATTGGACTCAGGATGGGCAGTTACAACTCTCAGTATTTCTAGCCAGGGTAATTTTTGGCCAGTTGGACTAGGATAAGCAGCATCCTTACTGGGATTCATAGATAAGCAGAATGGGGGGAAACATGAATTTCTTCAGAGTGCTGAAGCTGAAGGTCATTTGCCAGAAACCATATGCTCAGCAAGAAGGAGAAAGTCTATCTCTAATAGGACACAGAAGATTACATTAACAGAGAAAAGCATAGAGTACTGAAGCCACCTTCTCCTTAGTCCTAGCTCTCTCTGAGGCTAGATTCCATTCTACAATACTCAGAGCTTGGTCACACACACAAATATATTTCTCTTTTTGCTTAGGTTGGTTCTAGTTGGATTACTGTCACATGCAAAGAGCACAGAATGGGTCATGGCTTTTCAGTGCTGCTTAACTGATAAAAGAAGAGATGATGAAAAGAAAATACAATTTTGGGTACAAAATGTGTAGGCCCCTGCAGGAAAATAAAGCACATGTGAAAATAAAGTGGATAAACATAAAATTATGAATGTATAATTTGAAAATTACATGAACTCTGTATTTTAACTTTAAAATTACATATAGTTTATTAAACTATCTATATCATTAATAAAGATGTTCTTACTACTTCATTCTGCCCACTTTATTTGCCCTATAGTTTTATTATCATAGTTAGTATTTTTGTCTTTATTCTTTTATGCAATGGACAATCTTATAGCGCATGTAACAAAAATAATTTATACTTGATATTTATGTAAGAATTGAAATGAAGGAGTTTTTGTAAAGCTGAGATAAAATAGTCAATGTAGACATATTTATTTGGAAGTAAAATAAAAATAACAAAATGAGCAAAGTTTTTGAAAATTTAATAGTATGAAACAGAAAGATCAAAAGAGGACACTACTTCTCATTGCTTTTTTTACTGCTTATGAAAACATTCAAAATCACACTGGCAAGCTTTGTTGATTTCTTGTAAAAGTTTGTTGGCTTTCTCTAAAGTCTAGTTCTATGTATTTAAATTTCTGTTGCAAACCTATAATCTGCAATTTAAACATAATATCTTTTATAACATATGGCAACTGAGTGCTGCTTTACACGTGGTATACATATGTCAGTTATCACTATACCCTTAGCAATAATATTTAGATTAGTGGCTTAGAAATAAAGTGAGGATAAAATATATAACCCTATAGAAGTAAAAATGATGTTTACAGATTGTAAGAGCTTGTCATTTGTTGTTAGATGTGATTTGTAATCTAACCTAAACAACTTTCATTGCAATTTCACATAAAACAATTCATAGAAATTCAAATAAAGGCTGCTATAATTATATCATACTCTAAAGCCTTCTCAATATTATATGTTACAGTTTATATCTTTTCAAGTTATTTTTCTTTGATTTTTCAGGCAAATAGAATGCTTCTTATAACTATACAACTATGATGGCTTTGCTAAATGCTAGTAAATCTTGAGCCACCATTTTCATTTTCTTTAATGGGAAAATGCTGTTCTTGGATTATTTTAATTTTGCTGCCTCATGTCCTGCCATCACCCTCTCTTCGTCTCATGTTACTGAAAAAGCTGTTTCAATCTTTTTATTTCTTTTTAGATAAATTTTGATAACTAAATGTTGAGTAGTAGGAATTTTATTATAAGCATGTTACATTATCATTGTAGGTAATTCTTTGGGGTGCCAAAGATACAGGATTACCTACAATATCTTCTAATTATACTGCACCTACAATATCTTTGTAATTACCAAAGATACAGGATTGCCTACAATATCTTTGTAATTATATTGTACCTACAATATCTTTATAATTACCTACAATATCTTTGTAGGTAATCCTTTGGGGTGCCAAAGATACAGGATTCTTTGGGGTGTCGCTTCACCAGCCAGAGACCTCCATGATCAGCGGCCACTCTGCTTGAGTTTCACTTGCCCACTCATCCCAGCAGCTTGTGCTTGGCTCACACTACTGCCCAGGATCCTACACTCGCCGTGGGCAAGCCGGGTGTGGAGCAGTGAGGGGTGTGTGCAGAAGCTAGCAAGGAATCCGGCCATGGTGCACAGCCAGGTGAGCCAGCTGCTGCAGTGGGGCAGGCAGCTCCAGGCTCTGGCACAGATGCTGGCTCCATGTGAGGCTGTGTCTGGAACAGGCATACCACAAATGGCTTCTGCCTTGGGTCCTGGCACCTGGACAAAGGGAATGTGGTGGCACCTGAAAACTCAGTAATGCCAGCAACTAACAGAAGCCCCAAGCGGGTGTTATGGCATGTCACAGCTGTTGCTCAGGGAGTTCTCAAGTCTGAGTCCCCAGAAGGGTCACAGCCCTTTACTCCTGTGGTTCAGCAAACAGGAGCATGTCACTTCCTGCAACTTTGTGAGCACGCCAGGAATGTATTACAGCCCTTGTCTCTCCCATTGTTTTTTCAGTTGGTGACAGGTTCTTGTCCCATATCCAAGAAGAATGGGGTTATGTGGACAACTGCAGAGTGAGCAAGGCAATAAAGAGGTTTACTGAGCAACGGAATAGCTCTCAGCAAAGAGGGCACCAGAAGTGGGTAGCTCCTGCGTAAAGGCAGGTAGTCCTTATTTGTAGCTGAGTCTGGGGTTCTTATGGGCTCAGAATGTAGGAGTGTGTGCTGATTGGTCCATGGATGGCCTAGAAAAAAAAGCACCATTCATTTGGCTAAAAGGCATGGGGGAAATTCTCACTCTGGTCAAGGACTTTACCTGGAACTGGAAGCTTGATTTTCAAGCTTTAATTTGTCTTTGGTTTGAAAGTCAGGTTTCACCTAGGACCCTCCCCTATCTGCCTAGGAATTTGTCTAGCTCCTGCTACTATAATATGTGTGCTGTCATCTACACAAACCTTATTAAATAATGTGGTCTGAAAAACTATAATGCTACTTTAGTAATGGGGCACTGGAAATCAGTTATTGGAGTTACTAAGTATTGAGTCAATATTTAAAGTTAATAATGAGATTTGGTATAAAGCTCATTCTGGTTTGAATACCAGTGATACATTGATGAGCTTTATCAGATATCACAATGACACATAAAAAGAATATACCAAAAGTTTACTCCTACTATGGTATATTTGTAAAACAGAATATTTACAGAGACATTTTATATCAAACTAATTTTATAATTAAAGTAAATCAAAAGCAAATAATTTGAATTATATAAATACAAACAAAATGTAGAAATAAGACATGCAATATTGTATATATAGATTTTTTGAAGGTATTTGCATACATAAATATTTAAAAGCATCAGCTATTAAAATACAGTTATTAAACTGACATAAAAGCAGATACTGGATATATAAAGAAAATAAGTCCAATGCATAAATTACAAGAATATGATCTTTTGTTTATGTTTCTGCTACATTTCTTGTATATGGCATGCCCAGTTTTTTCTCTGAAAATCAAATGTGCCTGAAAACCGTTTGCCTGTGAAGTGTGTGATCAAATTTGGTCATTTAAACCTTTCCAAGTGTTCCTTTTTCTCTTCTTTGTGTTTATTTTTGCAGTTAATGTCTGAAATGTGTAAACTAATGTTTACATAATTTGCTTTATTTAAAATTTGATTATTATTTTCTGCTCTAAGGTAAACTACTTTGAAATCTGATAATCAATGATCTAGTCACTAATGTAGAAAGACGACAAAAAATTACCTTTTATGTATAAAGATTATGGCTTAGAAAATAATTTTAACTAACTTTTGATTATAAATAAATTTGGTGATAATAATATCTAATAATAATAATCTTCTTTCCTGATTCCTTCCTGTTGACTAAGAAATATGCTAAGCATTTTACACACCCAGTCAGCCCTCCACATCCACAGGTTTTGCTTATGTAGATTCAATTAACCATGGACTGGAAATATTTTAAAAAATAATAACAATAAAAAATAATACATGTAAAAGAACAAGTACAATTTAACAGCTATTTCCATAGCATTTATATTGCATAAGCATTATAAGTAATCTAAAGAAAATTTATAATGATTATTGTAAGTAATCTAGAGGTGAAATGAAAGAATATGAACAGGTTACAGGCAAATCCTATGCCATTTTATGTTAAGAGACTTGAGCATCAGTAGATTTTGGTATCCCCAGGGGGTCCTGGAACCTATCCCCTGTGGATACTCAGGGACGACTGTAATATCTTTTAAAACGTCATTGTATTTCCTATGAAGTATATAGTGCTATTCTCCTTTTCAAGATAATTAAACTATCCTGAGAACTCAATTAGTTCCAGGCTTCCTAGCTAATAAGTGGTAAAAAGCAAGGACTAAATTCAAGTGCACTTCATTCTGAAACTCATGTCTTGAATGGCTTCATTGTGTAGTTCTCAATACAATGTATCATTTTGAAGCTGATTATTATTGTTGTGTTATAGAAAGCTAGCTCTGTAGTAAATCTGTCTAAATGGCAAAACACTAATTAAATGCGAGTTACACTAGTAAAATTGGCTATACAGATTTTCTGATTTAGAAAAATATGATATGTTGCTAAGACAACAAGCATTCCTCTTTCCCAATGTATTGAGTGCTTTTCAACTACCCCAACATTGTTGTACTTTTTCCTATCAGCTTCTCCAGATACAAAAAATGAACAATTAAATTATAAATTGAGAACTTCCAACTCTCAATGCCTATACTTGCATTGGTGTGGTGCCATAGTCAGTTAAAAATGCTTAAGATCATGGCTTGCGTAAATTACAACCAATGACAGTACTTGATTGGTGAGATCAATCTTCAAACTGAATTGAATTATATACCGTTGTCATAAATGTTATACCTCTCTGAAAAATCTAAATTACTATGCAGATTTACTATCTGAAATCTCCCACACCTTATCCATTTATCAGAATAAAATTATGTTACAGTTTTTCATTTGTTCATTATGTAACCTTAAATGATCTCAGCTAATCTAAAAGTAGCAGAAGATGAATAAGTTCAGTTACTCCTCGATGATGTAACTAGAAATGAATGATTTCTCTAAGTGTAGAAATGTAGCCATTTGCTTCATAATGATATAAGGCCAGCTTTATATACAGACATTTCTCTGAGTAGACAAATACCCAATGTGAAGAATTGGTACTGTAGTCAAAGTAGGAAACTATAAAGAATGTTGTCATCAATTGTATTGTCTTTCTATACATATTTATTAAGAATACCAATAGTTTTATTTAAAGACAAACCTTACATCAACAAGGTCAGGAAATAACTACAAGTGTATAAATAAAATATTTATTGGTTTTGGTTTGATGTCATTTATAATTAGATTATAAACAAATGCAATTTGTGATGTATACTAGTTATGATACCTTCATAAGAAAATTTTCTTTCTTCTAACTTGAATGATCAATTACTTGGGCCACAGACAGGCTTTCAATTCACTGGACTACACATCAGCCAAGAGAACAAAGGGCCTTCCTGCCAATTACCAATAGGACTCTGGCACACATTTTAATCTTCAAAAAGGTCACTGGCACACTTTTCTCTGCCACTTTAGTCACTCCACATGGGAGTGTGACTCCACTTAGATGCAGGTCAAATACCCCTAACTAAGCTGACAGAAAGCCCCTTCCAGGAGCCACCTCACTCCTTAGCAATCAGGGATATTCCATCTCTCTCATGATTTTAGTAATCTGTTGGGCTTCCGGTTAGAATGCCTTTACCTAAGATCTTCCTGACTTGCCATCTAAATTCTTGTCTTCCTCCAATGGTAGCTTGCAGGGGTATTCAATATCCCATAAAGGCATTGGGGAAATCTTATAGAACCTCAATGTTATTTTCATGTTCCTCTCCCACTGCTCTAATGAAAGAATCCATTTTATGTCCCCTCTCTGTGTATATTAATCATCCCTAGAAGTCCAAGCCCACCTCACCCCGCTCTCCTGTGTTTACCCATGAATACTAGCATGTTAACATTGATACCTCTTGCTTTATTCCATGTTGTCTCCTATTACCCCCTTTCTCCTTATACCACTTCTTTCCACTGAGCTTTGAGTATCCTAGTCCACAATCAGAAAATTCCTCTGTAGCACCCAAAATCTTCCCACAAATTTCTTCTATCTGTTTTTCTTAACAGAAACCTTGCTGTATGTTAATATCTTATCATTCATATAAAGCTTATACCTCTCACATTTAAGGTTCTTGTGTTTCCTGCTTCCCAATGTCATTTTTAGACTATTTCTCCCATTCAATCATTTGAAAATCCATGTTTATAGGAACTCAAGCAGTCTTACTGTACTACTTTTTCTCACCCCTTACTGTACGCTAGAAAACTTTTAATCACATATATAACAATACTTAACTCCTTGCTTCAAATTTTTATTTCAATCCTGCTCACTACTTTCAATGATCTTACGATTTACATGAAGGATGCTTCCAATCCTGACTTCAGTACCCTACCTCTTCCGGAGCTCCCCTTCAAACCCAATTTTGTGTCTATTTTCTAACTTGTTGCTGCAAACAAAACAAAACAAAACAAAACAAAACAAAACAAAAACCCTGGAAATTTTCCAAAATCACTCATTCATGTGTTCTACTGTTTGAACAAAACCTCCTATTCCTCCATCTTGCGAAGCAATTTTTCAACTTCACCAAGACTATCAGTCTTATTTATCCTCTAATTTTCATACACTTTATCTGTAGCCCTTCATTTACTTCTCTTCAATCTAACACTCTCCCAACTGAGCTATTTCAGCTTTCTTGGAATTTACTTCTCTTCTTTCCCACTTCTCCAGCTTGAAAACTATGGTTCAGCATTATAGTCACTATTTAGCAGCTATTATTAAGCATTTTACTCTGCACTTTGCTGAGAAACCACCAATTGTGGAGCATCCTGTTTCTATGCATACATACTGATACATCTGAGCATTATTCCTGAAAAAAATGCACAATATGGTAGAATGCCTTTACCTAAAAGCAGGACTTTTGAAAAAATTAAAACTTCAATATATTCTAAACCATTTCTGGGATCTCTACTATAATTCTCTTGTAACCTTTACATAAAGACTTAAAACTCTACAGTTTTTCTTGTGGTGATATATTGATGATGTGTCCCTTGCTGTATTTTTTTCTTGTTCTCCTACATCCAATCCATCATATGTCTACAAGATTTAATTTCCTAAATAAATCCCTTATCTATTAACTTAAAATATAGGATACAGTATATATTTAATAAGCATTTATTCATCTGTTTAATAGTGAATAAATTTAATCATTTCTGAAACATTCTTATTCCAATTTTCTGATTGATAGGTATAATTCTTGTAAGTCTCAACCTGCATGACTCAGTATGGAATATGACTTAAGCCAAGAAAGCATAGTCTGTGCATTTTTAAAAATATTTTAAAATTCAACAATTTGCTTGTCTCTCAAACTCTGTGAGCTACAGTTAAACAATACTTATTATAATTTCTTTCATCTGTGCCTACATAGTCTGTAAACAATGCACACATTTACGGCTACCTCTAGAAATTCCCTAAATCTTTCCCCTTTGAAAAGTTACTATCACCTTGCCCTATCCTATGAACTTCCCTTGTTTATCTTGTATAGATAAACATACATACACAAATATAAAGTTTTGGCATGCAATTCCATTAAACTGTGGTAAAAGATAACCTGTATGAGTTTCGTTTTTTTGTGTTGTATCCTTTGCTTCAAAAGGAGAATGTTTATGTGTGTGTGTGCGTGTGTGTGTGTGTGTGTGTGTGTGTGTGTGTGAGAGAGAGACAGAGAGAGAGAGACAGAGACAGAGACAGAGACAGAGAGAGAGAGAATGGTTTCTGCTTGGTCAAATTTATAATCTGATTTAATTATTTGCAAAAAAATAAGGTTACATAGTGTGAGATAAGGCTTTTAGATCATGTTACTTAAATATTTGATCTATTGCTTTCCAAAAACCATGCTCTAAATTCATCTGTCATGATTGTGTATTGGACATTTCTGTATATCCATGTTATCCTGTGGACATTTCAAATATATATCATGGTGTGCATGATGATTCATTATTTTTTAATCTCCATGGTTTTAATTTTTATCAAAACAAAATATTTCTGTCTGTTAACTTTTCTGTTTTTGGTTTGGCATTCTGTTTATTTTATTATCAATATGACTACATCTTTTTATTTTATTTTTTGAGAAGGAGTCTTTCTCTGCCACCAGGCTGGAGTGCAGTGGTGCAATCTCAGCTCACTGCAACCTCCACCTCTTGGGTTCAATTGATTCTCGTGCCTCAGCCTCCCAAGTAGCTGGGCTTACAGGCATGCGCCACCACACCCAGCTATTTTTTGTATTTTTAGTAGAGATGGGGTTTCACCATGTTGGCCAGGATGGTCTCGATCTCCTGACCTTGTGATCCTCCCGCCTTGGCCTCCCAAAGTGCTGGGATTACAGGCATGAGACACGGAGCCTGGAGATCTTTTTATTTGTTAATAAAATGGTAAATATTTTACATCTTTCTGTTAAAACAAATTTTTCTGTTATTTTTATTTTATCTATGTCTTTGGTTTATAGGACGTTGTTAGTCAATTTCATTCTTATATGAGGCTCTGTTTTTAAATGGGTATTTTCGTCCATTTGAACATCTGGAGTAAATGATATATTTGGTGTTATTTCTAATTAGAAGCATAATTAAAGACATAGATTTACAATGTAAACAAAATTCATGTTTTCAATTTATTCTCCTTTTTTCATTTTCTTTAATGCATTTACTCTTTTCTGCTTTTTGTTTGATCAATTGTTGTTATTATCATGTTTCTTCTACTTTGCTGTAGTGATACAGAATACATCCATACTTTTTCCGGGAAATCTAATGATTACTCATAAGTTGTTAATATTAAAATGCATAATTTTCTGTTTTTGTGAAGAATTAACCTCTGACTAAATAGGAAAAGAACACAACATGGCATCAACCACACAAAATATTTTATACATGTTATTGTAAAATTTTTATTATTGATATTTTAATCATAAATACGTTCATAATTTATATCATCAGCTTCCACAGTGAGATCATCTGGATTTCACATTTACACAATTTTAAGCATATGTAAGCAATCACTTAGATAATCTATAATCATTGTTTATTTATAAATAAAAATACATAAATCTTTGTCAACTAATTTTATTTTTCATACCTATTTCTTATTTGAAATAATGCTTTCCTTTTTACTGAAATATGATTTTTTGTAATAAACTTTCCACAATTGTGGTTATGTAATTAAACATTTGCCAATTTATGTCAAAAATGTTCTGATTTAATGCTAGTTTTTCTGGATGGATCAATGCTCAAAATAAATTTTGCTGAGAACTTTGAAATTGTCACCTTGTTTTTCCTAGTAAACTGGGTTAAAACAAGGTCTCAATCCACTCTCTCATTGATTTCATAGAGCTTTTACTTTAATTTGTATTTCTTCTTTTTTTATGTTCTGTATTTTTAATTATTTTTTTGTTCCTCACTCTATGAATGTATATTCTAGATTGACAACTTTATAACCTGTACTTAAATTTTTACTAACCCCTTCAAATAATTTATTTTTTTCAAGGAATACTCTTATAATCAACAGGCTTTGAATTTATATATACAATATTCTATCAAACTTATTAATACATAAAGAACAGTGTTGAAATATTTTAAAGTCGTTTTCTGTTATCTGAATTATGCTATTTATATTTAATCAATTGCTTTATTTTGGTTCTTTTTAAATTTATTACTTATTCTCAAATGTCTTGCAAGCATTATTGACTCTAATCACATACATGAATAAATGACTTTTTTACACTAGTGATATAGTGGTGAGCTTGGCTGTCTTCACAAATTAATGATTTTTTAAAATTTCTTTTTATTTCAAACTTTTATTTTAAGTTCAGGAGTACATGTGCAGGATGTGCACATTTGTTACATAGGTAGACTTTTGCCATGGTGGTTTGCTGCACAGATAATCCCATCACCCACGTATTAAACTCAGAATACATTAGCTATTCTTCCTGATTCTCTCTCTCCTCACACCCCCAACCCTCTGGCAGACCCCAGTGTGTGTTGTTTCCGCAGTGTGTATGTGTTCTCATCATTCAACTCTCACCTATAAGTGAGAACATGCAGTTTTTGGGTTTTTGTTTCTGCATTAGTTTGCTAAGGATAATAGCCTGCAACTCCATCCATGTTCCCACAAAGGACATGATCTCATTCCTTTTCATAGCGGCATAGTACTCTATAGTGTATATGTACCACATTTTCTTTATCCATTCTATCATTGATGGGTGTTTGGGTTGATTCCATGTTTTTGCTATTTTGAGTAGTGCTGTAATGAACATATGTGTGTATGTATCTTTATATTAGAACAATTTGTATTCATTTGAGTATATACCCAGTAATAGGACTGCTAGGCCAAATAACTTCTTTTGTTGTTGAGAAGCTCTTTAATTTAATTAGATCCCATTTATCAATTTTTACTTTTGTTGCAATTGCTTTTGGCATAATTGCTTTTGGTGTCCTCATCATAAAATCTTTGCCCATGCCTATGTCCCGAATGGTACTGGCTAGATTTTCTTCTAGAGTTTTTGTAGTTTTGAGTTTTACATTTATCTCTTTAATCCATCTTGAGTTGATTTTTGTATATGATGTAAGGAAAGAGTGTATTTTCAATTTTTGGCATATGGCTAACCAGTTTTCCTGGCACCATTTATTAAATAGGGAATCCTTTCCCCATTGTTTGTTTTTGTCAAGTTTATCGAAGATTAGATGCTTTGAGGTGTGCAGTCTTATTTCTAGACTCTCTATTCTGTTGCATCAGTCAATGTGTTTGTTCTTGTATCAGTATCATGCTGTTTTCATTACTGTAGCCCTGTAGTATAGTTTGAAATCAGGTAGTATGATGCCTCCTGCTTTGTTATTTTTGCTTAGTATTGCCTTGGCTATTCAGGCTCTTTTTTGGTTCCATATGAATTTTAAAATAGTTTTTTTTTTTTTTTAATTCTGTGAAGAATGTCAGTGGTAGTTTAATGGGAATAGCATTCAACCTATAAACTGCCTTGGGAAGTATGGCCATTTTTGAAATATTGATTCTTCCTATCCATGAGCCTGGAATGTTTTTTCATCTGTTTGTATCATCTCTGATTTCTCTGAGCAATGGTTTTTACTTCTCCTTGAAGAGGTCCTTCACTTCCCTTGTTAGCTGTATTCCTGGGTATTTTATTCTTTCTGCGGCAATTGTGAATGGGAGTTCATTAGTGGTTTGGCTCTTGGTTTGCCTGTTGTTGGCATATAGAAATGCTAGCGATTTTTGCCCATTGATTTTTGTATCATGAGACTTTACTGAAATTGCTTATCAGCATAAAAAGCTTTTGGGCTGAGGAGAGGGGTTTTTCTAGATATAGGATTCTGTTATCTGGAAACAAAGATAGTTTGACTTATTTTCTTCCTATTTAAATACCTTTATTTCTTTCTCTTGTCTGATTGCCCTGGCCAGAACTTCCAATACCATGCTGAATAAGTGTGGTGAAAGACGCAACCTTGTCTTTGCTGGTTTTCAAGGGAAATGCTTCCAGTTTTTGTCCATTCGGCATGATATTGGCTGTGGTTTAATAAACAATTATATAGAGAGAAATCTAATATGTTACAACTTTGATATGTTTTGTTCCAATAATAAACTTGTCTCATAAATTAATACTAATTTTCAGCTTTTTTCCCTAAAGTAAATGGTGTTTTATTAATTGTGTCTTTTTTTTCTGTCCTCCATATTTTCTGACTTTTTTTCTTCCAGCTCTCTTTAATCATATCCAATTAGTTTCCTATTTTCTAGGAACCTTCAAAATTTCTAGTCTACTGATAGTGAATTTTCAATGCCAATGTTGTTTTAGAATTTTTCTTTTAAAATATTTTATTAATTATTTATTTTATAAATCATTGATTTTGTTTTTCTCTTAGAAATTGCTAAGGTTGGCCAATAGGATATAATTATAATCACATATGACTAAAACCAAACACACAAACAAACAAACAATAAATATATAAACCTCTGGAGAAATTTACCACTTTTAACTAAAGAATTTTTTTTTATTATTTTTGAGATGGAGTCTCACTGTTGTCACCTGAGCTGGAAATGGCACAATTTTAGCTGACTGTAACCTCTGCCTCCTGGGTCCCAACAATTCTCCTGCCTCAACCTCTCGAGTAGCTGAGATTACAGGTGCCTGCCACCACTCCCGGATAATTTTTGTATTGTTAGTAGAGATGAGGTTTGACTGTGTTAGCTAGGCTTGTCTCAAACTCCTGACCTCAGGTGATACACCTCCCTCGTCCTCCCAAAGTGCTTGGATTACAGATGTGAACCACCGCGCACAGCCGACTAAAGGATTATTATAGGCTCAACAAAGATAGTTGCTTTTTCCTCTTTATTTTAGATGATCTGTGAGTGTTTTCTTAATATATTTTTTTGTTTGTTTGCCGTTTGTTTTATAGCCACTGAGGAGTCATCTGTTGAATGCCACCTGGAAGGTAACTACACTACTGCCTTAGCAACGGATGCCTTAATGCCAAGGTAAGATGCAAATATTTACTTGCATTGAAGACTCCAATTATATCCTTGTTTTAATCTGATTTACGGATACTAACAAACTTGAAGATTTCTATGTTAAATATTGTTCACTACTTAGCAATACACCAACCTTCGTAAGCTCTCCCTTGATACACAAATGATGGAAAGCTAAAAATTATATTTACAGATGAGGAAACTGAAGGCATAAAAGAAAACTATCCCACTGATGGCCACACAACTAGTGAACAGAGCCAGGACTGAGTACCAACCCCAAGAGTCCCACGGCACCTGAGTGACTAAGCACTGTGCCACAGTCTTTGCGAGGTGGCCACCGAACAGTGATGAAAGGTCATGGGCCCTAGCAGCTAAACAATGACAGTCCCAAGCAACTGGTGACCAAATTTGTTGTAGAAAGTTTGTCAACTAGATTGTCAATGGAATTTTAGTTCTCATTTCTCCAAGGAGAGGCACTTGCTCATGATCAGGAGGACATAACAGAAAAACTTAGGATACTCCTGCTGTGTTAGCAGATGCTGACTGAGGGCAAATATAAGGTTAACAGAAGTTTCTGGACAAGCTTACAAATCTATGCTTCAATGTTACTAGCAACTGAGAGAAACATGATTGGCTTCCTTCAATGTTAGCAAAGCCAGTAATAGTTCTCCCTGACTTCTCTTCCCAAGACATTTCAACTGTTTTGTAAACATATATTTTCTTTGCTAAGTTTTTTCCTGGAAAATATCTAGAGGAGTTTCTGTTTTCAGAAAGGCTGACTGAAATGACCTCTTAAACGTATCTGGAACTATGTATTGGTTAACCCAAACACAACGATGAATCACCTCACAATAACTGTAAAACAAGAATTAAACAGATACTGGTTGGACTCCTGGATGGAAAGAAAAAAGAAAAAAATAAAACCAGATTTGGTTTTTACAAATTGCAACATTCTGTTGCTCATAAATGAACATAGAACAATTATTTGCCCTGTGCAGAAAATAAATGGATCTTTATGAATAACTGTCTTATAACTATCTAAATCAGAAGGCAACTCTGGTTGTCGTTCAAAATGGGAAAAATATTGTTTCAGCCCTAATGTGTGGCATGGAGCCTGTTCACCAGAATTGGCTTTAATTCCCTCTCTACACCAATTGTAAGGACTGCTAAAAGTTCAAGTGTTACCTTGCAGGACTAAAAATACAACTTAACATTTTTGTCTAAGGATTACATTAACTTTTACTCTCTGCCAAGAGATGCTTTGAGTATACTCCTCAAACCCACTTACGAAGTATGTCATGAGTTTTAAGCAAGGATGAGAATACAAGAAGGTTCAGCACCAGTCCAGACTGCAGTTAAAGTTGTTCTTCTACTTGGAAATTAAGACCCAACATATCCAATGATACGCAAAGTTACTGTAGCAAGTACAGATAATGTACTGAGCCTATGGAAATCAGTAGGAGAATACTAGCATAGGCCTCTAGGGTTTGGAAGCAAGTTCATATCCTCTTTAGAAGATAACTATTCTTTCGAGACACAGCTTTCAGCTTTTAGTCAATACTCATAGAGGCTGATAGTATATTCAATGATATTCAAAATTTCTGTGAAAAATGTAACTGCTGTATGAAGCCCCTGAAAGTCCCCTATAAGGTGTAACAACACAGCCTTCTAGGCTTTGAGGCTAAATTCCTTTCTTTTGCTGATAAACATTGCCTTTTTGAGAAATATCCTTGGGCTTCTATTCAAGCTTGGTAGCCACTGTAACAATAGGAAATTAGATATTCATTGCACTAAGATGTTTATCATAAATTGCCCGTATCTTTTCTCCAAACTATAAGCTTGTACTTATGGAGAGCAATCAGTCATCTAGTGAAAATGGGAGATAAAAGATCAATTTGGAAGATGCATGAATGCTTCAAGAGCTGGTGTCTCATATTACATCAGTACTAATCCCTGCAACATTGTCTGTCTTCCCTAATCCAGACCAAACTGTGTTGTCATGGATAGTCACTTATGTCCCATTGACTGAGGATGAAAATGAATGTTTCTGATTTATAGATAATCTACATCAAATGCCAGTTACGAATAAAAGTGAATACAGCAGACATACATCCTAATCCACAAGTGGCTCTGAAGGAGAGTAGGGAAGACAGACAAGTCTTTCTAGTAGAAATTCAAGTAGTACATCTGGTTTCCACTTAGTTTGAACTGAGAAATTGCTGTGAATAAAGAATGACATTGATTCATGGGCAGTTTCATTTGTGTACTAACCAAAGATCATCTTCTACAGAAGGGTATTTCACTAATCAAGTGGACCAAATGACATATAATGTGCATATAATTCAGTTCGTCTCTTTTTTTTTTTTTTTTTTTTTTAATAGGGTCTTGCTCTATCATCTATGCTGCAGTGCAGTGGTGTAATCATTGCTCACTGTAGCCTTGACCTTCCATGCTCAAGTGATCCTCCTACCTAAGCCTCTCAAGTGTCTTGGGACACAGGCACATCTCACCACATCTGGCTGTTTTGTTTCTGTTTTTGTTTTAATTATTATTATTCATAGAGACAGGATGTCTCTTTGTTGCCCAGGCTAGTCTTGAACTCTTAGGTTCAAGTGATCCACTTACCATGGTCTTCTAAAGCATTGGGATTATGAGATTACAGACATGAGCCACCGCACTGGCCTCAGTCTCTTTTTAAAGCCATCTTGTGCCTCCGCAACACATCTATGCAAAAAATATTCATGATAATAGTGATGTAAGTACAGAATTTACCCTCCCCAAACTTACGTGGCTATTGCCATATCAGGTATCTAATCTGTCAACAGTAGAGAAAAACAACTTTTTCTATGTGAATCTTTTCTTGGTGGTAGACTGTATGCATTAGAACAATTATATCATGTAAGATACAGTTATTTATTCTCACAGAAACAGAAATACATTGTGGATATGGACTTTCTTTCTGCCCATACACTTTGAAGCCTATTATCCATGAACTTATTAACTGCCTAATTCGCCATCATGGTATTGTACACACAATTGATTTTGATAAAGAAACAGATTTTGCAGCATATATAGTAAAGCAATGGGCTCTGGTCCATAGAATTCATAGGTCTCACCGCATGCCCCATTAGCCATAAGCAACTGGTCTGCTGGAATAATCATGTGTCTTTTGAAGACTCAAACAATGCCTGTCAGTTGAGAGAAAAGATCCTTGAAGCATGGTGTTTTATCATGTTCTAGGGGTCAATGGCTTGGCCCTCTGAAGGTCTGCTTAAAAATAAATATGGAAAAGGCTGATTAGTTGGAGAAAAGCCATGCAAATTTACTTAACCTGTATACACGTGAATTTTCAGAATAAAGACCCAAAGAGACAGGGAAAACAGTCTATTTTTATAATGAGGTTCAGTAAAGTATGGCCAACCACGTAGAAATATGACTGGACAGGGCCGGGCACAGTGGCTCACACCTGCAATCCTAGCAATTTGGGAGGCCAAGGCGGGCAGATCACGAGGTCAGGAGATCGAGACCATCCTGACTAACACGGTGAAACCCCCATCTCCACTAAAAATACAAAAAATCAGCCAGGCATGGTGGTGGGTGCCTGTAGTCCCAGCTACTTAGGAGGCTGAGGCAGAAGAATGTCATGAACCTGGGAGGTGGAGCTTGCAGTGAGCTGAGATCGCGCTACTGGGCTCCAGCCCGTGGAGTCTGAGTGAGGCTCTGTCTAATAAATAAATAAATAAATGAATAAATAAATAAATACTAAAAAAAATGACTGGACAGAAAGTGTACTATCTAATGCTAACAGATTGAGTGGGGAAAACCCAGCAAGTCCTATCTGTCTAGATTCTTCTTGGCCTCTCTGAGGTGTGGAGCAGAACCCTCTCTGGAACGGGGTTCTGGAATGGGGTTCTGGAATGGGGTTCTGGAATGGGGTTCTGGGTATGGGCAGGACTGTCTCTGGAATACGAGTCTTATAACTTACAGTCAAGCAAGATAGGTCAGATGATTTCTTTATGGTCAGCTTTTACACAAAAAAAGGTGGCGGGAAAGGGAGAGTAATATTTTTAGGTTTCACGGTTAGTTTGGGGTAAAAGGAGTTCTTGTTTCTATGACCCACCTTAGGGAAAAGGCGTTCTAGTTTCTCTGGCTAGCCTTTAGAGGAGAATGAGACAGAGACAGGAGGGCAGGAGAAAGTTGAAGAAAAACTTTTGCTTCTGAGGTCTTCATTTTAGGCTATTATTTTCTAAGCCCCAACAATACAAACTGAAGTATATTATTTGAATTAGCAACCGATGTATGATGCAGATTGTAACCATCTGGCAATGACGTAGTAAAAGTGGTAGTAGCTTCTGTCATAATTACACATAATGTCTCACTCCATTTTTTCCCCTTCATTCCAGAAGTTTCAGCTCTGCTGGGGTGGAGATTTTGGTTCCTAAGAGTACTGTTTTCAGAAAGAAATTCCATTGAATTGGAAGCTGAGCTTGCTATTCAGTCATTAGTGTGCTTGCTTGCTTTTTCTTTCTTTCTTTCTTTCTTTCTTTCTTTCTTTCTTTCTTTCTTTCTTTCTTTCTTTCTTTCTTTCTTTCTTTCTTTCTTTCTTTCTTTCTTTCTTTCTTTCTTTCTTTCTTTCTTTCTTTCTTTCTTTCTTTCTTTCTTTCTTTCTCTTTTTCTTTCTCTCTCTTTCTCTCTTTCTTTCCTTTCTTTCTCTTTCTCTCTTTCTTCTTTCTATGATATCAAACCAGCAAACAAAAATGAGGGTTACCTGATTGGCTGGGTGATTGATTAAGATTACAAAGAAAATAGCATTGCTATTATTCAATAAGGGGTGTCTAGGAAGATTATGTCTGGAATCTCTGCAGGATGCCTCTTAGTACTTTAATGTTGAATAGTAAAAGATAATATAAAATTACAGCAAACAAACAAACAAACAAACAAACAAAAAGCCATTAAGGTTTCAGGGTCTTCAAGAATGAAGATGTTTGTCATTCTAGCAGGTAAAGACCTAGCCCTGCTGAGTTCTAATCTAAGAACAAAGGACATAAGAAATTGACTCTGTAATGGCAAGTAAACCATGGATTCATGAACACATTCAAGAAGGAGAATTATACCACTTATGTATATCTTCCCTTGCTTATTATATGTGTGTTTATGTACGTCTGTGTGTATTATATAATTTTTTTATTTTTGTCTTTCCCTAATTATTTTATAAAAGGATTATAACTTAGTCTGCAGGTAAATATATATATATATATATATATATATATATATATATATATATATATATATATATTCAGAAGAGACTGTGAAATAATGGGACAAGCAGTTAACCTAGTCCAGAGATGGATACTGTAACTGTCTTCCAGGCATGGATCTACTGA
This sequence comes from Macaca mulatta, assembly GCF_049350105.2. Lineage (NCBI taxonomy): Eukaryota > Metazoa > Chordata > Mammalia > Primates > Cercopithecidae > Macaca > Macaca mulatta. The sequence goes on from NC_133422.1 coordinate 58,212,867, forward strand.
GTGAATATGGAAACTTTGTATAATTTCCTGGAAAGTGGAAGAGTAATTTTGTTTTTACAAAGAAAAATTGTCTCTTGTTAGGAAAAATCATAGGTTGCTTTTGTTATTGCAGTATGTGTGGATTCTGTACTAGAAAATTACCTAATGGCTTTTACCTTTAAATTTACCCTGCTGTATTCTAGCTGTGCTGGTGATGGGATTTTGTGAATCACATTTATACTTTATCAGCTGGATCTTGTTTAGACTCTGCCAATACAGGATTTTAGAGAGAGAAAGGAAGGATAGAAGTGGAAGAGAGGGCTTACTTAGTACTTTTTATTTTCTATTCCTGTTAGACTCACCCTTGCAATGGTTGTCACCTTGGCAATGACAGTTGTTGCAAGTAAAAGCAGTCAATTTCAGCTTTCAGGCAGAAACAGCCTCACTGCAGCTCCTGAGAGTCACCAGAATAGTTGGCTGACCCTTCATCACCGAGATCTAAATCTTGGCTCCATGAGACCACTTCTCAATTATAAGAATTTCATAGATTTCCCTTCGTTTACTCATAGGGTTGGTGGCTGTTCACTGCAATTACTAATTCTACAAAACCTCACTTTTATCCCAGGTATTTTTAAAATTGTCCATGCCTGATTAATGGTTTTTATATCAAGTTATCTCCTGTTAAAATAATTCATATGGTTGGGTGTAGTGGCTCACGCCTGTAATCCCAGCACTTTGAGAGGCTGAGGCAGGCAGATAACTTGAGGTCAGGAGTTTGAGACCAGCCTGGAAAACATGATAAAATCCCATTTCTACTAAACATAAAAAATTAGTGGGTGTTGTGTGCATGCTTGTAATCCCAGCTACTTGAGAGGTTGAGTCAGAAGGATACCTTGAACCTGGGAGACGGAGTTGTAGTGAGTGCTACTGTGCAACAGAACAGGACTCATTCTCAAAAATAAAATAAAATAATTCATTTCTGGATTATTTTGGAATAATTCTGGACCCCAACTAATGTAGACATTATACTTGTCTGGATCCCAACTAATACAGACATTATACTAAATATTGTAAGTATAATCATGAGGCAAAGTTTCTGCCTGTAGGTTCACTATAAGGAAGGGAAGGGACAAGTAAACAGGGCACTATAATACAGAATGTTGTAAAGAAGCTTTGTTTTTAAAAAGCCTCAGAAGTAATATAAAACCATATTGAAATACTTGCATTCCTCTCACTGTTGTACTGTTTTCTCTACATAGAACATTAATTCATTCATTCATTCAACTAATATTTATTCAACACTCAGTATATATTTGGAGGATTTCTGGGGATAAATTTTTAGCCAGAACAAAAATGAAAGAAAAAATATATTTCTGCTGTCATGTAGCTCATTATCTATAGCAGATGACTGATATTAAATAAAGAATGACAGTGATCTATAATTACAAACTCCAAATCTACTAATGGTCTGAATATAAAGCATAGGGAGCTAGGGAAATATATTGCAGATGAGTTTCATATATTCTGGAGGGTCAGAACAGAATTAAATTCTTTGATGAAATGGCAAGTGAACTGAAATGACAGATTTTAAAGGAAGTTAATTATGAGAAAATATGTTTTTAAAAATATCTCCACCTTAGGTAGCAGCTTGTGCATAAGCTGTGAGTTAATATCTAAGTCTAGAAAGTGAAAGCAAGGTACCCTATCTTTACACTTTCCTCATTTCTTGCTCTCACTTAAGTATTACCTGTTTATTTATTTTTATCCACAGTTTTATTGAGGTTTAATTGGCACACAAAAAGCTGAACATAATCAACATATATTATTTAGTGAGTTTGAACATGTGTACACACTCATGTTACTATCACAATAATCACGATAATAAATATATCCATCAGCACCAAATAATTGTTTGTGTCTCTTTGCATCTTTTCTGTTGTCATTGTTTTCCATTTTATTTTGTCTTGCTATGGTAAGAACACATAACATGAGATCTATTGTTTTATTAGAAAATTAAGTTCACAATGAATAATTGTTATCTATAAGCACTGTGTTGAACCACAGTTTTCTTGTAGTTAATTTGAATAATTGTTACTTTATACCTATTACAAAGAACACTTTGGGTTGGGCACGGTGGCTCACGCCTGTAATTCCAGCACTTTGGGAGGCCGAGGCAGGCAGATCACCTGAGATCAGGAATTCAAGACCAGCTTGAATGGTGAAACCCCATCTCTACTAAAAGTAAAAAATTTAAAAAATTAGCTGGTTGTGGGGGTGGGCACTTGTAATCCCAGCTACTCGGGAAGCTGAGGCAGAATAATCTCTTGAACCTGGGAGGCAGAGGTTGCAGTGAGCCGAGATCGTGCCATTGCACTCCAGCCTGTGCAACAAGAGCAAAACTTCATCTCAAAACAAAACAAAAAAATACCCCTCCCCATATCTGTCTCCTCTTATCCCCTGGTAAGCACCATTCTACTGTATTTTCTATAAGTCTGACTATTTTAGATGACTCATGTAAGAAGAACCATGCAACGTTTGCCTTTCTATGACTGACATTTCATTTAGCATTTTGTCTTCCATATGCATCTATGTTGTCATAGATGGTACAATTTTCTTCTTTTTTTAGTTGAATAATATTTTATTATCTGCACATATCCCATTTTTCTTTTTCCATTCATCAGCTGGGGTACATTGAATTATTTTCCTATCTTGACTATTATAAATAATACCTTCATGAAGAGTGCAGATATATATTTATTATTTTTATTTCAATTATTTTAGATATATAGTGAGAGATGGGTTGCTGGATCATATGATAATTTTATTTTTAATTTTTTGAGGAACTTACATGCTGTTTGCCAAAGCAGTTGCACCATTTTATAGGCCTACCAACAGTGAACAAGGGTTCAAATTTCTTCATAACTTCACCTATACTTATTCTTTTAAAAAATAGTAACCATGCTAATAGTTGTGATGCAATATTTTGTGTGTTTTACATTTGCATTTCTCTGATGGCTAGTGATATTAAACATTTTTTACATACCTGTTGGTCATTTGTCAATCTTCTTTGAAGTCCTTTGCCCATAATTTTTTCTATTTGGGGTCCTGGGCTTACTTTTAAGCAGGTTATTTGCAATTTTGCTATCGAATTGCAATAGTTCATTACATGTTTTGGAAATTAACCCCTTAACAAATATATATTTTGAAGAGATTTTCTCCCATTCCATAGGTTGCCTATAACCAAAAGATGTCATATCAATATATCATTGCTAATTTTTCATAGAGATTAAAAAATCCTAAAATTCATATGGAACCAAAAAGACACCAATGGTCAAAGAAATTCTGTAAAATAAATAAATAAATAAATAAGCAGAAAACAAAACTAGATACATCATACTTCCTGATTTAAATACATTATAAAGCTATATTAATCAAAACAATATGTGCTGCCATAAATGCAGAAACATATAGCAATAAAACATAAAGGAGAGCTCAGAAATAAACTCATGCATATAGCATTAACTAACATTTGACAAGGGTGTCAAAAGCATACAATGGGAAAGAGACAGTCTCTTTAATAAATGATGTTTGGATAACTGGATATATACACGTAGAAGCATAAAATTAGATCCTTCACTGTCATCATGTACAAAAATCAACTCAAAGTATTTTCAACACAAATGTAAAGCCTGAAATTATAAATCCCTTAGATGAAAGCAAAGAGAAAAAAAATCTCCTTGACATCGATGTTACAATATTTTTTTTTTTATATAACACCAACAGCAAAAGAGACCAAAACAAAAATATGTGAGTGGGACTACATCAAACCAAGAAGATTCTGTCCTGCAACTGAACAAATCAACAAAATAAAAAAGTAAACTATGGAATGGGAGAAAATGTTTGTAAACCATATATCTGATAAGAGGTTAGTATCTGAAATATATAAGTGACTCCTACAACTCAGTAACAACAACAACAACAAAAAAACAAAACAAAAAAAACAAAAAAACAGATAATCTGATTACAAAATGGGCAAAGGATCTGATTAGGCATTTTCCCTAATAAGATATATGAGTGGACAACACAAATGTGAAAAGGTGCTCCACAAACTGTAGAATGGTGGTTTCCAGGGTCAGGGGAGTTGGAAAAATGGAAAGATGTTTGTCAAAAGGTACAAATTTTAAGTATAGGACTAATAAGTTCTTATGATCTAATGTACAACATGGTGATTGTAGTTAATAACATTGTCTTATATACTTGAAATTTGCTAACATAGGAGATTTTAAGCAGTCTTACCAAAAGAAGTGTGTGAAATGGTAGATGTGTTGACTAACTTGATTATGGTAATTATTTTACAGTGTACACATATGACTGTTTATCATATTGTACACTTCAGATACTCACAATCCTATTAATTATACCTCCATAAATCTGGAGAAAAATATTTAATAATAATCAAGTAAGAAGCCTTTGTGTTCAAAACAAACAGCGAAAAGTTTGTGACTTTCTCCAACTAATTATCAACTATACAACTATAATGGTAAATATGAAAGACATATCAAATAAAAATTTTTCTTTGAAGAAAAGAACCAGTTGATTGAGGCAGGATGGTCTCAATCTCTTGACCGCATGATCCACCCGCCTCGGCCTCCCAAAGTGCTGAGATTACAGGTATGAGCCACTGCGCCTGGCTGGAGTAGCTCTTCTTTTGTTTCTTTTCTTCTCTAATAAACTTGCTTTCACTTTATGAAAAAAATCATATACCATCACCAACTACAAATATTCTCTGGGATGCAAGAATGATTTAACATTTGTAAATCATTCAGTATGATAAACTCATTTAACAGAACAAAGGACAAATAACAAACACATGATCATCTAAATAGGTGCAGAAAAATAATTTGACAAAATTCAACATCCTTTCATGATAAAAATCATTAACAAAAAAGCATAGAAGAAACTCATCTAAAAAAAAATAAAATGCATATATAAAATGTCCACAACTAGCATCATACTTAATGGTAAAAAACTGAAAGCTTTTTCTCTGAGCTATGAAACAGGCCAAGGATGCTCACTCTTGCCATGTCTATTTAACATACTGGAAGTACTGAAATTCCAAGCCAAAGCAATTAATCAAGAAAAATAAATAAAATATATTCAAATCAGAAAAGAAGAAATAAAATTCTCTCTATTTTCAGATACCGTGACCTTACATATAGAAAGCCCTAAAGACTCTTCACAAAAACTGTTGGAACTAATTAATTCAGTTAAGTTGCAGGATACAAAAAAAACACACACAAAAATCAATTGTTTCTATACACCAACCATTAACAATCTCAAAAGTAAATTAATAAAATAATCTCATTCACATTAACACCAAAAGGAATAAAATACTTAGGAATAAATCTAAGCAAGAGGTGAAAGACTTGTATGGAAACTACAAAACACTAATTAAAGAAATTAAAACAGATGCAAATAAATGAAAAGGTATCCTGCATGTATGGATTAGAAAAATCAGGTTTTAAAATGTCCATATTTCCCAAAGTGATCTAAAAATTCAACGCAGTTCCTACTCAAATTTAAAATACATTTTTTACAGAAGTATAAAAAAATAGAAAAACATTTATAAAATGTATATGGAAAACCAAAAGGCCCTGAATAACAAAAGCAATTTTAATCAAGAAGACCAATGCTGGAAATATCACACTTTCTGCCTTCTAAAGGTATTATAAAGCTACAGTCGTTAAAACAGTATGGAAATAGCACAAAAACAGACATGTAGACCATGAAACAAAGTACTATCTAGTAACAATCTTTTTGAGCAATTTCAATGTCATTTTTTTCTAGAAAATATTGTCTGACATCTTGCCCACCCTAGTTCGCACTGAAGTCCAGAACTGCTTGCTTAACATGCTCACCTAAATTTCTACCTCATTACAATGACATTTCAGCATGCAAACTGTTTGAATAACTATGTCTCTAACTTCATAGTCAATCAAGCCCAGTGCCTGATACATAGGTATATTTTCCCAAACATCAGACATTCCAATAACATTTCAAGATTTTTGATATATCCAAGTTTACATGCACTATAATTCCCTATTTTTAAAAATTTTGACTCATTACTTAAATGTTTATTGTAAAACATATTATAATTGCTAATTGTACATACATTGTAATATAAAAAGCAAAGGGATAATCAAAAAGCAAAAACAATAAAATATTATATATATAATTTTTACTAAAACATGAATAATAACTTGAAGTAAAGTACACATTACATACATGATAAGAATCCCTCAAGGAAAAGAATAAAATAGTTTGTAATCAGTAGAGAATAAATGGATTTTCACACTACATGATGGTAAATCCAAACTACAAAGTAATAGTTAAGATGTTCTTTGACTCAGACTCCATATTTTTTATTTAAAATTGGCAGCTCATTTGTAGCACAATTGTCAATTGTGTTTTTAATAAATTTAACTGAGTATCCAAGTGATGAGAATTTGGGTGAAAATTCTATCATCAACCTATCTGGATTAAAAGATCATATTTATCCCAGGAAATGAGTTTAAAGAAAAGAACATATAAATGGAATATTTCTCTCTTCTTTTCCTGTTATCTACATTGTCTTTTCATATCACATTCTGAGGAAAGGAAACCTATAGGAGTCTGAGATTAGGGCAAATATCCTTAGGTACCTCTGAGCCACCTATCATCTCGAGCAGCTTTGAAAGCTAAAGAACACAGTTCCTGGCATCAATCATGCCATCATGGCATAGTCTCAATATTGTTTTACCAAGCTATAATGCTGACCTATGATCAAAGAGAAAAATATAGTTCTGAATCTGTGACCTCTTAATTGGTCTTCATCAGAATTATACAGGCTAGATCTGAGAGGAAAGAATGCATCATGAAAACAAAGCTACATCTTGACTGGACTTCAAAGGAAAGAAAGCATAGAATGAAAGGCATCAAGGCTGGAAACCAATAGACCAGTTTGAAAGTTTTTAATAACAACAATAAAAAAGCATCTTCTTTGATCCAGACATTTTTCTAGTAGTCTGCATGTAATTTTCAGTATTATTCCTATTTTGCATATTACCAAACACTGACCCTCAAAGTTACACAGTAACTATGAGGGTCCGAAGAGGCCTGCAATCCGGCAGGCAGAGCCCCTACTTACTTCCACCTGCTGTTCTTGAGCATTCTCAGGATGGTGTCCCATGCTGCGCTAGTAGTGCTAGCGAAGGGCAGAAGTGTAGAACCATAAGTGATATAATAAAATAAATCAATAAGTCTTAAGCAGTATTTGTATGTCTGACTTTTATTCTTTCATTACATGTGTAGATTTCAACTGAAGCGAGATATTTGATCTAGTGAAAAGTTACTGAATTAACTGACTCTTAATCTATGGTAATTGTTTCCTTGAATCTGAATTTTTCACTAGCCAATACCTTCCTGACAAACTCAACATAATCTCCAAACTAGTAAAAATATTTCCTGACATTCCAGGTATTCTCTATAACATTCCATGGTTAGAGAGTTTGCACCAGGCATAAAAGTATACAGCTTTCCTATGAATTCTGTAATGTGGTAACGTGGTTTTACAAGGAAAATCTCTGGCTTATTGAAATTCTAATATGACATGTGTTCAGATTAATGCATTTCATGATCTGAAGTAAAGTACTACTTCTGAAAACCTAAAATAAAACTATCAATACTTGTAAAAAATATCTAATGCCATTCAGAAGCATGTATGCTAATTTAACAATTACCATTACTTTATTACATGGTTATACAGATTAAATCACTTAACCTCTTGTCATGGTTTCTAGTCTCTAAAATGTGATATTTCAGTTATACCCTGACAATGTTGAAAAATTATTTTATTAAATTTAATTAGCTTTATCTACTTCTGAAGAACCAGGAATGGGTTATTAACATGCAGAAATCTGCAGGACATGATGAAAAAATAAGTCATGAAGACTAAAATCAAAAGAATGATAGGAATGCATCCCTATTTGCCTAATTTAATAGAATAATAACAAAAGTGCCTGTGTAACATGTTTTCAAAATGTGATCCTTCGAAGGAGTCAGATAATAAGAATTAGTTTTATACTGTAATAATCCATAATCTTTTTATTGTTGTTTTTGCTGGGTTTCCATCAGCTCTTACTAGATTATTATCTAATATTTTCTAAAAATATATTTAAGAAAACGAGACGATTTTAAACTCTGAAGAATTTAGGGGGCGATTTCTGTACTAAATATATATATATATATATATATATATGTAGTTTTAATGCATATATGTGTAGTTTATACATATACACATATATATGTAGTTTTAATGCATGTAGTATACCTGATAGATTACTAAGAGCTGGATAAACAGAGGTTAATGAAATAGACTTAATTTATGATTCATAGAACTTATAGTCTAATGTGAGAAATATACACAGAAGTAAATAATTGGGCACAGGAATAAATATGTAAATGTAACAGATGGTACCACACTCTGATGCTGTGAAAGAAACAGTGCAGAGATTTAAAAATGTAGGGGTTAGGGGATTATTTAGGTAGGATCGTCAGAAAAGTATTTATTTGGAGAAGAAATCGAAGGTAAGCATTAGAAGACAGGAGAAACCAATGACGGGACAGATAAAGAAAAATATATTTAAACAATATGGCATGGAATATAAAATACTACAGGCAGAAGGGAGAATGCTATATAGAAAAACTGAGTGGCATTTAGTGTGATCAAATATTAGTAAGGTGTATTATAGAAGACAAAGAAAGGAGGGAAGTAAAATAGGCCAGCTTAACCATGTAAGAATTTCTGTGTGCAGTAAGACAGTTTGCATTTTATTTGTTACACACTGGGAATTTTTGAAGCATCATATACCTGGATAAAATATTGTTTGATTTATTTTTAAAAAATGGCTCGTTTTCCTTTGGGAGAACTAGCTTAGAGAAGTTAATAAGGGAGGCTGAAGACATGGGGTAAACCAATGTCCTAGTATTCGGAAGACAATAAAATAACCCATGTGATGACAAAGGAGAAAGAAAATAAAGAAATACACATACCATTTTATGAAATAATGGACTTAGAAATAAAAGATGAGGAAGAGGTCACAAATAATAGCAAGAGCTCTAAGCTGAGCAAGTGGCAGCATGTAATTTAAAGACATGCTAAGAAAATGAAGATGAGGTAACTGAGAGAATAACGAGAGAAGAAAAGGGACAATAATAAACCATAGATAGAGAAGGAGGATGAGTAAGACTCTGAGCGGGTTGTTGCTCCTGAAATCAAGGGAAGAGTGTATCTTCAGAAATATGGGTGGCCCCTCTGTAGCAGTCACATCAGAGGTTAAATAAGGTAAGTGCAGTAAGGTTCTACCGCACCTGACAACATGAAAATGATTGGCATCCATGTAAATAGGAATTACTGTGGCAGTGTGGAGCAGACTGCAGACTGAACTTAAAGAATTAATGAGAAGTGAGGAACTGGATATGTCTATAGGCAACTCTTTAAGAAGTTGGCTGTTAATGTTTGTTTAACTGTAAATGTTTCCAGGTTGATTACTACTTGAAAAAGAATGAGGTCATTGTGGTTATCTTTAAAGATTAAAGATGTTAAAGGATCTATCAGCGAGGTAGGTAGAGTGTCAAAGAGAGAAAATGACTGAAGAAAGAGTAAAATCTTAGAAGATATAAGAGGAGAAAGAGAAAATTCAGGTTTAATCTGAGAGTCTGACCCTTGGTAGGGGATCGAGGAGTGTCTAAATTGTAACAGGAGGGTACAGAGTAAGATGGTTGCAGGTATGTTTGGAGATTTGGCAGTCAAAATTTAAGAGACTACCTACGTGATAATTTATATATTTTTTTCAGAATGCAAAATGAGCAAGGTTAATCTGCTGAATATTACCAATGAGGAAATGGTAATTTTGGAAATAGAGGAAAAGATTGAAACTGTAATTTTTGGGAATAATACCCAAGTAAGTATTCTAGAAATCCAGTTTATCAATGCTGAGCAGTGTTGAATAAACATTTTACATTCAAAATTTTTAATTTCAAGTGTAGTCAGCCTGTCCCATTGAATGATATTTTTCAGCAGTGCCAATTTTTACATGCTGGGAATGTACAGTTCAGATTAAATCAGGGTTATATTGTTGCCAGGTGAATATGTTAGATAAGGAGTGTCACATCTTTTATATATTTTAATAAAGTAATAGTAATTATGAATGATGAATAATGGACCATTAACTGGACAAGTAAACTAGAAAGCATAAGGAGGCTTAAAGTGTTTAGGGAGTGTTAGAATTAATGAATATTCATGAAAAAGTAAAATAATTTTTGCAAACAGTTCCTTCATCTGGTGCACACATAGGAAGGTAAGCTGTGGTAAGAGGTAAATGGTAGAGATTGTAGATACGACAGAGTTTCAGTGAAAATAAATTTCAAAGAAATGTTCATGGAAATTGATGGTTTTAAGAGAGTAAAGGGAAAGGTCATGGAAAATGAGGAAGCCAGGAAAATTACATGTCAGCAGATAATGATTATAGTCAGGGTTGGAGCATAAATATGAGTCAGAAGCCGAATTTTCAATAAACTAGGGCAGTATCCAAGAGGGCAGAAATGAGAGTAATGAATAGTAGACTTGAGTTCGTTGGTATATTGAAACGTAAAAGTAAAGGAGCAGTAATTTTGGAGAGAGTAGTATGCTAATACTCTGCTGACAATGATGGTGAACAAAAAAATCCACCAATCACAGACCTTTTGGTCCTATTTATAATAGTAGAAGTAATTACAATAATAAACATAAGTACCACTCAATGTTTTCTATGTGCAAATACAGTGCTAGCCACTTTAGTGTGTAGTTTAATTTAATCATCAAGATAGGGAAAGTTAACTGTTATTGTTTATGCCTTGTAGATGAGCACAGAGTAAAGATTTATGATGTCAAATAAGTAAGTTTTCCTCTCAGTTATTAAATATATAAGTGCAGCTCAAGGATTTGAACAAGAATCTCCTTGAGATTTACAGCATAATTCTACCACACACAAAAGTCATGTGAACTACTGAAAAGAAAAATAATTTAATAATACTTTAATTGTAGTCCTAACTATGATTTAAACTTCGCTGAGTCTGAAGTATTAATGATCTGGCAAACCCCTTGAGTCTTCTTACATGAGTTGATTTGCGTGCCTTGATTATTAGTCAATTCAGGGCATTTTGAGTGAAATTTCTAGGGTTTTAAATCTTGAAAGTTTCCAGGAAGATGAAAAGATGATTATGGTGTCTGTTCTTATGGACTAGTTCTAAGGTCCTTCAGATCAAGGGACTATCATGCCATTTCAAAGCTAAATCTCTCTGGAGAAGGAAAGACTTAAGGGACACTAGTGCCATTTGTTGTACCCTGAAGATTATGCAATACGGGAAACAGTGTAGCAAAGCATCCTGAGAATGACATTCTCACCAAGGGCCCCAGTAAGATTGAATTTGGAGCCAGCAGGCAGAATTAAGGAATGATATACAGTAGAACTTCTCACTCTTAGCACTACTGACATTTTGCACTGAAACACTTCACTGTGGGAGGTTTCCCTGTGTGTGACAGAATGTTTAGCAGATCTCTGAAATATATCCACTGGTGCTAGTTGAACCCTTCCTTCCTCCGGTTGTGTAAATCAAAATGTATCTAAACATTGCCTCATGTCCTTGAGGGGACAAAATCATGCCCCCTAGCCTAGATCTCTGAGCTAGGCAAACTCTGAGGGGAATATTGGGAGGAAGCGGAAGACACACAGATTACAATGAAAACCCAGAAATACACTGATGATAATAATGGATAATAGTATAGTAACTATTTATGAGGAAGAACAGAATCAATGAAGTTTAGCTACTTATTTTAATCATCTGATTATACTGTAATGTTTGAAATAGATGACATTTGGGCTGCATGCTATATTCAACCTGTTAATATTTCATTTGCTATAACTATGGGAGGTAAATTCAATTCTTCAATTCAGTGAACTCATTGATACCCCAGAGCCAGCCATTCTAAAACAAAAGGGACTTTCTTTCTTTATGTTATTATGTTTAACAACATAAATTCATCTGTGATTTGAATAAAAAGAGAAAAATAAGTTAAACTGAAGAGCCAATAGTAAAACTACGTAGTGCTTACTGTATGCCAGGTATTTTTCTATGTGCTTTATGTACAGGAATTCATAAACCCTGCAACAATCCTCTAAAGTGGGCACTGTTATTGTGCCATTTTGCAGATGAGGAACTATCAGGGAATAAGAAAGTTGTATTGGTAGGCATGACCAGGAGACACACTGAGCGGTAAATAAAAAGGAAACAAAAGCTTAAGACAGACATTAAGATGGCAAATTGGCACACATACGATCTTAATAAGACTTGTATTTATGTGTTTTTCTGATGAAATGGTTCTCACAATTATTTTAATTCTTGTAACTACCTTAATTTAACTTATTAGGCAATTGGTTAAAATTTATAAAATAATGGATAGAATATTTTAGTCACAATAGCTCCTTTTGCTACAAAGTTCAATACTATGTATTCTGTATGAAATATTTTTGATTGAATTTGTCGATTATTGTCCCAATAACCCCAAACATAAATTAATTGTTTCATGAACAACCAAAGTGTTAACTTTGGTTAATATTATTTTATAAGTACAGTCTGTAATCAAGATATTATTTTTGTTCCAGCAGATAATGACCCACTTTTCTCTCTCTTTGTGAAAGCAAATTTTACCACTCTTTATTTCAAATAGAAGCATCTGAACTATTAAAGTTAAATTAAATAAATACTAATTTTCTAAAATATACAAACTATAAATATGAATGAGACTTACTTTCCTTATTTCTAGAGTCCCTGTTTTACCAGTACCAAAACTAATATGAAGTGGTCCAACAGAATTTGTCGAGCTTCCAGAGTGCAAATATTTGAGAAAAAAATATATCTCATTTACTCAGCGATTAGTCTATAAATTGGACATTCACAGAGGCACAAGATCATTAACTATCCTTTCAGAAGTCAATTTTATGCTTCCTAAATTAGATCTAGAGCTAGGCTATTTTGGGTCAGCAGTCTGGGAATAATACACAGATTTTGTGAAATCAGGTTTAGCCCATTTTCAGCTAAATCACATTCAATTCAATAACAACCACTGAAAACAAAGAAGATTCAATAAAAATGAGTTGCAAAAAAACTCCTCTGTAGATATTACTATTAAGCTTTCAAAAGCTTTTATACAATGAAGTTACAGATAATCATAATTGATCAAACTTTGCCTCTGGAACTTTTCACATAAAGGAAAATCAATGGAATTTTGTGTGTGCATGTGTTCAATACGTCCCCAGCATTTCTTTCAATTTTTTATTTCTGTATTTAAGTGTGGTTTGCCTGGGTCTTTGCATGATTGTAAATGTAAAAGTTTGAAAGTAAAAAGCTGTGCTTTACAAAAGAAGGTTGTTTATTATCTATCATGTTTCTGTCAAATGACTATGGGCACAGCAGTATGATCATTTTAATATTCAGCCTCTGCATTCTGATAAGAAAAAGCAAAAATAGACATTGTTTTATGTTTCTTTTTCTTCCCCCCTCTGTGAATGGCTTTATTCAGGAATAATTGACATACAATTAGCTATACATAGTGAACATTTATAGTTTTATAAGTTTAAACACACCTGTGAAACTACCCCCACTATCAAGATAATGAACATACCCATTATTTCAGAAGTTTCCTTGTGCCCCTTTGCAATTCCTCTTCCTGACAGATCTATTTTCTTTTTTTATTGTTTTTTATTTGTTTGTAGAGACTGGGTCTCAATATCTTTCCCAGGCTGGTCTTGAAATCCTGGCCTGAAGAGATCCTCCTTGCTCAGCCTTCCAAAGAGCTGGAATTACAGGTGTGAGCCACAGATTCAGCCTGGATTTGTTTTCTGTCACTAGATGAGTTGGCACTTCCTAGAATTTTAAACAGATGGAATTATATATGTGCTCTTTTTTTTTTGTCTGGATTCTTTAACTTAGCATAGTTATTTTGAGATTCATCCATGTTGTTGTGTATATCAATAGCTCATTCCCTTTTATCCTTTTTTATTACAATAAAATATACATAAAATTAAGCATTATAACCATATTAACTGTACAGTTGACTGGCATTAAGCATCATCCCACACCGAATCTCTGTACCCATTTAAACAATTACTCCCCATTTCTCCTTCCCCCATTTCCTGGTAACCACTGTTCTGCTTTCTGTCTATATTATATTTGACTATTCTAGGTACCTCATATAAATGGAATCATACGATATTTGACCTTTTGTGTCTAGATTATTGATATGGTTCAGCTGCGTCCCTGGCTAAATATCAGCTTGAATTGTATCTCCCAGAATTCCCACATGTTGTGGAAGGGACCAAGGAGGAAGTGGTTGAATCATGAGGCTGGTCTTTGCCGGGTTATTCTCATGATAGTGAATAAGTCTCACGAGATCTGGTGGGTTTATCAGGGGTTCCCACTTTTGCTTCCTCCTCATTTTCTCTTGCCACTGCCATGTAAGAAGGCCTTTTGCCTCCCGCCATGATTCAGTGACCTCCCAGCCATAAGGTACTGTAAGTCCGATTAAACCTCTTTTTGTTTCCAGTTTCGGATATGTCTTTATGAGCATCATGAAAACGAACTAATACAATCATTTTACTTAACATAATGTCCTCAAGATTAATCCATGTTATGGCATGTATCAGAATTTAATTCCTTTTTAAAGATGAATAATATTCCATTGTATGAATATACTACATTGTGTTGATCAAGTCATCCATTGGCTATTCATAATACCCATCTTTTGGCTATTGTGGATAAAGTTGCTATGAACATTGGTATACAAATATCTGTGTATACAAATGTCTGTGTGAGTCTCCACTTTCAGTACTTTTGTGTGTGTGTGTGTGTATATATATATATATATTATACTTTAAGTTCTAGAGTACATGTGCATAAAGTGCAGGTTTGTTACATATGGATACTTGTGCCATGTTGGTGTGCTGCACCCATCAACTCGTCAGCACCCATCAACTCGTCAGCACCCATCAACTCGTCATTTACATCAGGTATAACTCCCAATGCAATCCCTCCCCCCTGCCCCCTCCCCATGATAGGCCCCGGTGTGTGATGTTCCCCTTCCCGAGTCCAAGTGATCTCATTGTTCAGTTCCCACCTATGAGTGAGAACATGCAGTGTTTGGTTTTCTGTTCTTGCGATAGTTTGCTGAGAATGATGGTTTCCAGCTGCATCCATGTCCCTACAAAGGATACAAACTCATCCTTTTTTATGGCTGCATAGTATTCCATGGTGTATATGTGCCACATTTTCTTAATCCAGTCTGCCACTGATGGACATTTGGGTTGATTCCAAGTCTTTGCTATTGTGAATAGTGCTGCAATAAACATACGTGTGCATGTGTCTTTATAGCAGCATGATTTATAATCCTTTGAGTATATACCCAGTAATGGGATGGCTGGGTCATATGGTACTTCTAGTTCTAGATCCTTGAAGAATCGCCATACTGTTTTCCATAATGGTTGAACAGTTTACAATCCCACCAACAGCATAAAAGTGTTCCTTTTCTCCACATCCTCTCCAGCACCTGTTGTTTCCTGACTTTTTAATGATTGCCATTCTAACTGGTGTGAGATAGTATCTCATTGTGGTTTTGATTTGCATTTCTCTGATGGCCAGTGATGATGAGCATTTTTTCATGTGTCTGTTGGCTGTATGAATGTCTTCTTTTGATAAATGTCTGTTCATACCCTTTGCCCACTTTTTGATGGGGTTGTTTGTTTTTTTCTTGTAAATTTGTTTGAGTTCTTTGTAGGTTCTGGATATTAGCCCTTTGTCAGATGAGTAGATTGCAAAAATTTTCTCCCATTCTGTAGGTTGCCTGTTCAATCTGATAGTAGTTTCTTTTGCTGTGCAGAAGCTCTTTAGTTTAATTAGATGCCATTTGTCAATTTTGGCTTTTGTTGCCATTGCTTTTGATGTTTTAGACATGAAGTCCTTGCCCATGCCTATGTCCTGAATGGTATTACCTAGGTTTTCTTCTAGGGTTTTTATGGTATTAGGTGTAACATTTAAGTCTCTAATCCATCTTGAATTAATTTTCGTATAAGGAGTAAGGAAAGTATCCAGTTTCAGCTTTCTACTTATGACTAGCCAATTATCCCAGCACCATTTATTAAATAGGGAATCCTTTCCCCATTTCTTGTTTTTCTCAGGTTTATCAAAGATCAGATGGCTGTAGATGTGTGGTATTATTTCTGAGGACTCTGTTCTGTTCCATTTGTCTATATCTCTGTTTTAGTACCAGTACCATGCTGTTTTCGTTACTGTAGCCTTGTAGTATAGTTTGAAGTCTCAAGGAGAACTACAAACCACTGCTCAGTGAAATAAAAGAGGACATAAACAAATGGAAGAACATACCATACTCATGGATAGGAAGAATCAATATTGTGAAAATGGCCATACTGCCTAAGGTAATTTATAGAGTCAATGCCATCCCCATCAAGCTACCAATGAGTTTCTTCACAGAATTGGAAAAAACTGCTTTAAAGTTCATATGGAACCAAAAAAAAGCCCGCACCTCCAAGTCAATCCTAAGTCAAAAGAACAAAGCTGGAGGCATCACGCTACCTGTTTTATGTTTCTATTCCTGTCAAAAAAAAATCAGAAAACTGGTATTCCCCATTCAAACTGATCATTTCCTTGTTTTGAAATGATGTTATTTTAATCCACCCTATAGTAAAATCTCTTGGTCATGAGCATGGTTTTAAATTTTTGCAGGACATCTACAATATCTTTTATATGGTGTTCCTTCAACTGCTGATGCTTGTCACCTGACATGGTAGTGGTTGCTAAGATAAATGCAGATGTGTATCTCCTGTAGACACAACACTACTTGTATCGTTAATGTTTCATAATAAAAAAAAGAAAATTGTTTCCTATGTTACATTTTATCTTAAATATGATTTAAAATAAAAACAAATAAATTCAATGATATCTATGCTAGCAAATAAAGATATACATAGTTTTTAGATTACTGTTACAATAAAACTTTTTTGCTGAGTATTTTAGGTTGAATCCCTTTTGAGGAAAGAGTTATGTTGAACCATAACAGGGGACTAGGCAAAAACAATCAGTGATAATTATAAAGGTCAGCACTAGACAAACTTTTATAAGTAGAAGGTACACAACTGTTTAAAATGATTTGAGGCTGGGGAAGCAGGAGAACCCAGAAAATGTGATGAGAAATATTCTAATATTTAAAATACACCATATACTAGGTATTTTGATCCCCCTAATAACCACACCCAGTAAGTCATTCATAAGATTCCAGAAGTCCTCTATAGCTTGACATAAGTAACATATGACGTTAATCAGGATTGGGAGGAAAGAAAATAAGACAAAAGTTATAGTTTGGATAATAGAGATCTATCTAAGGGATGATTGAGTGTTTTCTGTTATAACCTAAACATGCTTAATACTTAAGCATATATTTGAATTTCATCTAAGCTGTCATCCAATAAATTAAAGAGGAGGGGAAATTACATTTTGAGGGCACCAGGAGATTGGAAGAAATTGACTAGGACATGTACTGAGCACTAAAGGCAGACATCTAGGAACTGAAATGGTAGGGCTTAAATACCTGGTAGCAGAGTTACAATCCATATTGGACACCTGTCAGATTGCATCAGAAGTGGGAAAGGAACCAATAAAAGAATAGGAGCAGAGAAGCACTAAGAGTAAGAAAACAAGTTACTATTTGGTCAGGAGGACTTGCCATTACAACTGCAAAAGTAATTATAAAATGCATAATAATAGAAATTATTGATTTTTTACAATTACTGCAACATTACAAAGCACTTCTATATAATATTTATTGCAACATATCTAAATCTATCACCTTTGTATGTATCTATCTATCTGAGAAAGAGAGACAGACATATAAACAGAGATATAAAATTACTAAGATGTGTTAGTATATGAACTGCTTTTAGGGAGCTGAATAAAAACACTTCTATTTTGATATCAGATAAACATGGATCTAAATACAGTATAAAATGATAAATACTTTAGTCTTTTTGAGCATATTTTCCTCAACACCGTAATGATGCATTACCTTCTTTGCAAATTTGTTGTGTGATGAAATACTTAAGTCTTTACTTCAGGGTTTGGATTGAAATTCTTGACCCCCCAAAAAAAATTAGAAAAAAAATACCTTTTTAAAGTAATTATGAAAAGGACTGGCTCTCAACTAATTGGTGAACCCATCTTTATGGTTTCATATAAACTATATAAACATGTTAAATAATTGATGGAACCTTGGGACACAATCACAGACTATTTTCATTCTATTTAATTTATTAACATTTCTTAAGCCATGTCTACTCAGGCAGACGCTTAGTTGTTTTCACTGTCTTTATGGTGATCACACTACTAAAATGAAATTAATGCTATTTTGTAATTGCTGGAAGAATTATTTTAGTTTTTTATATGGTTTAGCTTGGAAAAAATCACAGGCGATGCAAATCATAGAATGGGTCAATTAATAAATGAATAAGTGGATGGTATGCTTTACTTCTAAACCAGACAATAAAAATCATATGTCTACATCTGAATTAGACATGTTATCCAGTTATAATGTAAAAAATTGTAGTCATGATACCATCAGTGGTTTCACTCTTAAAGTGGGATTTCATAATTAGAAAATATATTATGATAACACAATTATAATCCTATATCTTAATGAGATTTCCTCTTACTCTTAAGTCATCATTTAAACTGTATTCAACTTTTGTTAAATGTTGTTCAGTTTTAAAAAGAGAACTCTATCATCCCTTAACTTAAGTAAACTAGATCCATATTACCAAGACTAAAATTTCTGTTTTATTTTATTCCCACAATAATCCTGAAAAGATTTTAAAACACCTAATTTCCTTTTACCTATATTTACTCAGCCTTGAATTTTGAGGGTATATTCAATGAAAATAGTTTAGTGTTCTCCTCTCTTAAAGTCGACATAATTTGTATTTTTCTAAGTTCACCTTCTACTTTTAGTTTTTCTTAAGGCTGCTGAAATTTGTGAAGTTTTAACTCCTCATACATTTAGTTTGCAAAGAGTTTGAATTGAATGATCTTTTAATCATAGCTGCAAATCCTGCATATACATGTTTTGCACTCATTTTATGAAATGCCCTTGAATAAATGTTCTCTCACTGGGACAAAGTTAAATCTTCTAAAGTGCTACCATTTACTTACTATTCTTTTTGATTTGTGTAATCCATATCCCTAAACAATGTCCCTATTTTATAACAACTTCAACTTCTTCCTTCATTGCTTTCAGTGGTTCTAGTCAGGACATAGAATTTAGGAATTAGTGTAGGAGATGTGTTTATTTCTAATTGCAGGATTGTGTTTTTAAGTCAAATAGGTGGCTTATCTTACTTCTAAAACTCAAAAATGACAGTTTTTAAAGCAAATTACTCGCTATTAGAACTAAAATAGTAATTAGTAATGAGAAAAACAAAATGAAAAATGAATTGAAACTATAGTGTTATACCATTATGTGTACCTTCTTATAAATTAAAGATGCTCACATAGCTTAAGGAAAAATGCATATTATATACAATATATAAGAAGACAGGTCAAAGAAACGATTGACCTGTTGCTCTGGGAAACATGTTTACAAATGATTTTTTTCCAAAGGTAAGCCTTGTAAATTATAAATGGCGTGAAGGATAAAATCTCTCTTTATTGTATCATAATGATAATATTTTAACATCCTAAAGACCCTGTATGTAACAGCTGCAAAACCCCCATCTTTCCTGCATTGCTAAAACTATGGAATTACTGTAGTTATCTTTTATGATTCCTTCTCTCAGTGCCTTCATTCCTTTTTTCATTCTGCCCATTCCTACATCTAAACAGACCCCACAAAAGTATTTGTTCATTTTAGTGTTGTAGTTGCCTAGGGCAGTGGCTGAAGATTCCAGCTGAGCTAAACAGTATATTTGTGCTTTGCTAAAAGATAATATGTTTTTGCTAGCTTTGCAGTTTTTTCCTATTATAGTACTTTTCAAGATTTTATTACCTTTACAGCCTATCTATATTTTTTCCAATGCTGTTCATGGATATTCCAAAAATGTGTACTTGGCATTCTTCTCCACAGATGTTGATGTGGACTCCATATCCTGACCCAGGAGCCCTCTTGATATAAATGCACCCATGATGGATGGTGACCTCCTCTGATATTTATAGTACAGCTTGGGAACTACTGGACAGGATTACTGACCTGTGAAGGAAACCTGCTAAGCTTGCTGAGACATTCTGTTTTAGAATTCAATTATGTGGTTAACAGCAAATAAACGTCCAAGTTAGAAATGTATAATTAAATTCTACTTAAAACTCCTTTTATCACCTAAAGTACAATACATACTACAGTATTTCAGTATGTTTTTGTATTTTTTCCATTATCATATACAACAGAAAGTGGCATCATGTTGGCCAGCTTGAGATATAAGGTTCTTTCTCAAACTACTTAAAACATTGCATTGGTGTGATCTTTAATTTTAATTTGATTTAATTAAAACTTTTAATTTAAAGTCCCACACCTTATTCTTTGTCCCTTTCTAAAAAATCCTTAGAGAACATGCGATTGCCAGTCTGGCAAGTAGAGAGTTTGGAAGTTGTCACTCCTGTCCATACACAGCACACACACAAATTGAACAAACTGAAAATCAACAACTCTTCGTAGATCTATAAGAGAGCTGAGGTCACAGTGCAAACCACTATCCCCTACATTGAAGAGACAGAACAATGGACACAGAGGATTGCAGCTTACTTATGTGCAGAAGCATAAAACTCCACGTGAACTAGTACCAGGGTAGGAAAACGTAAATGGTAATTGGAAAATTGTTGAAGGCTTATTGTGAACAAATTTGAAAGTTGTCCACACCCCAGAAAAATTCTGGGGGTGGGGGCATAATTAGGAAGATGGGGGACACACGTTTATCAGTGTTACATTCAAGAGTCCTACAAAGATTTTACGGTGAAGATCAGAGAAAAAGACCACAGTGCTACAAGCAGGGAAATGAGGGAAGTATACATTACAAACTATGGCCAGAGGCATCTATTCTTCTTAACAAGGCCTGCCTCAAAAGAAACTGTTTTCCTGACCCTAACTAACTGACTAGAGTATTATGAGAGCCTAACTGACCTAGGGAAAGGGAAATACCCAACTCCAGCCCCCACTATCCTCCCTGCCTCACTTATAGGGGAAGAAAACAAAACAAAGAAAAGCAAAGAAACACCTGTGAAGGCTACCGCCCAAGGACACAGGTTAATTAAAAGACAGGGCCTAATCCTAGGACTCTACAATGCTCCTCCACTCCACCACCCCTTGCCACCCCTTGCCACCTCTTCCCTCAGACTTCTGTGGAATAAAAGGGGATTACAACAGAAATAATTGCACATTTCAGATGTTAAAAAGAAATATCCAGAGAAACTCAAATACAACAGGGGAGACAAAAAACAAAGACCCCAGAGGAAATGGTAACCTTTGACATGTACAGTTATAAGCAATAGTAAGCACAGCCTAACCCCCTAGCAAAATAGATATAAAACTTCATGTTACAGGCTCTTTACCTCCATTACTTTACCCATTACATCATGTCCAATTTTCAGCAAAAGGTTACAAAGCATACTAAAAGACAAAACGGCACGAAGAGACAGCTTAGTCTTCAGAACCAGACCACCATATCTAAGGCAGAGATGTTGAATTATCTCTGTTGAATTATTGCTGTTGAATTTAAAGCAGTAATTATTAATATGCTAAGAGTTTTAATGGAAGAAGTGGACAAAATGAAAGAACAGATTACTAATGGACAAAGAGATGGATACTCTAAGAAAAATCTCACCATAACAGAAACAAATAGTTTTTAATGGAGACGTAATTATTGTGCATATTTATGAGGTATATGGAATATTTTGATACATGAAATTTTGATAATGATCAAACTAGGGTAACTGGGAAATCCACTACCTTAACCATTTATCATTTATTTGTGTTGGAAACAATCCACAGCTTCTCTTATAGCTACTTTGAAATATACAATAAATTA
The DNA here is from genome assembly GCF_049350105.2 of Macaca mulatta. Taxonomy (NCBI): domain Eukaryota; kingdom Metazoa; phylum Chordata; class Mammalia; order Primates; family Cercopithecidae; genus Macaca; species Macaca mulatta. The sequence continues at coordinate 58,235,054 of NC_133422.1, forward strand.
TTGTTAACTATAGTTACCTTAGTGTGCTATCAACCATGAGAACTTATTTCTTCTATCTTACTGTGTATTTGTACACATTAACTGATCTCTCTTCATAACATCCCTTGTTCTTCCCAAACTCTAGTAACCACCATTCTACTCTCTACCTCCATGAAATCAAATTTTAGCCTCCATATATAAGTGAAAATGTGCTATATTTGTCTTTCTGTACCTTGCTTATTTTTGTTAACAAAATGTCCTTCAAATCCATTCGTGTTGCTGCAAATAATATGAATTTCATTTTAATGACTGAATACTATTTCATTGTGTATGTATATCACATTTTAAAATCCATTCATCTTTTGGTGGACATTTAGGTTGGTTCCATAGTTGACTATTATTATTAGTGCCACAATAATCGTGGGCCTCAACAAATATTGGAGATGCAGGTATCATTTTGATATACCAGTTTCTTTTCCCTTGAGTATATACCCAACAGTGGGATTGCTGTATTCTAAGGTAATTCTATTTTTAGTTGTTTGAGAAACTTCTGTGGCTGTACCAACTTACATTTCTACCAGCAGTGTACTAGTATTCCCCTTTCTCCACATCCTCACTAGCATTTCTTACTTTTTGTCTTTTTAATAATAGCTATTTTTTGGGGTGTGATGATATCTCCTGATGGTTTTGGCTTGCATTTGCTTGATGGTTTGTTATGCTGAGCACTTTTTCAAACACCTATTGGCCATTTGCATGCCTTTTTACAAAACAAACAAACAAACAAACAAACAAACAAAAAACCTATTCAGATGATGTGTCCAATTTTTAATTGAGTAATTTGCTTTTTAATTTTTATTTTATTTTTTTTTCTGTTGAATATTTGAGTACCTTATACAGCCTGAGTATTAGTAAATTGTCAGATGGACAGTTGACAGTTTGCAAATATATTGTTTCATGCTATACATTCTGTAGGTTGTCTTTTCACTTCACATGTATGTGTGCGTATGTGTGTGCATACTGTGTGTGCAGAAACTTTTAGCTTGATATAATACAATTGACCTATTTTTGTTTTCCTACCTGTGCTTTTGAGGTCTTTGTCAAAAAAATATTGTCCAAACAAATATTCTGAAGCAATTACCCAATGTTTTCTTCTAGTAGTTTCATAGTTCCAAGTTTTGTATTTAAGTGTTTTATTTATTTAGAATTGTTTTTTGTATATGGTGGGAGACAAAGGTCTAGTTCCATTCTTCTGCATATGAACCACCAGTTTTCCCAGCACTCTTTACTAAGAGTGTGTTCTTCGTTCAGAGTATATTCTTTGTTGCTTTGTTGAAAATCAGTTGGCTTTAAACACACGAATTAATTTCGGGGTTCTCTAGTTGGTCTTTGTGTTGGCTTTTATGACAATACCATGCTGTTTTGGTTACTATAGCTTTGTGGTCTATTTTGAAGTTAAGCAGTTTGATGCCTTCAACATTGTTCTTTTTGCTTAAGATTGCTTTGACTGTTCTAGTTCTTTTAGAGTTCTATATAAATTTTAAGATTTTTTTTTCTATTTCTGTGAAGAATGCAATTAGTATTTTCATAGAGATGACATGGAATGTGTAGATATCTTTGGGTTGTGTGGACATTGTAAAAATATTAATTGTTTCTAATTAATGAACACGATGTACTTTTTTCTACCCTCTTCAATGTCTTTTATCAATAAATGTTTTATAATTTTCATTATACAGATCTTTCACCTCTTTGATTAAATATATTCCCAGGTATTTTTATTTATGTAGCTAATTGCTTTCCTGATTAAAAATAAAGAATGCTTTTGATTGACTCATAAATAGACTGTTCAAAGCCTAGGAACTTGAGAAAATGTTAATACTTTCATAAGTGAAATTAAAAGAGAAAAAAATATGAAAACAACAGAACAGAATATCCCAAAACTGTAGGGCAATTATAAAAGGTATAAAACACACAGAATATAAATACAACAAAGAAAAGATAGAAATGAGCAGAAAGATATTTCAGCAATAATGACTCAGAACTTTCCAAAAGTAAAGAGAAACAGCAAAACAGAGATTCATCAAGCTCAGAGACCACCAGCAATAAGAATACTCAAAAAATCTGCCCCTAGGCATATCAAATTTAACCTGACAAATATCAAAGACAAGAGAAGAATCTTGAAAGAAGCCAGAGGAAAAATGTCCTGTAGGTCTACTGAGATTCATGATGTCAGTTTATGCACCAACAACGTTATTTGGTAGACTTTGGTGACTTCTAATTCCTTGAAGCTTTATCGAGTGACTCACTCATTCTCTCTACCATTTTCTCTGACCAAATTGATGATTTTAGCATTTAATAATCAGTTATATTTCTCCTCCCATAATATCATTCTATCTTCCCTTGAGTCTCAAAGTTTTATGGTCACACCCAGAAACTGTCATCACCAATAACTGTATCTACCTTATAATAAAAATTTTCAAATATCATATTCTCTGTACACCTGATTTTATGTTTCCAGATAGGACCCACTAAAACCTTGATTCCAACTATTTTATCTCACCAGGAACTTTAATCTGTTGATTCTTCCCTTTGTAACTTTATTCTTTCCTCCATATATTCTCACTTTCCTTGTTTTTAATGGCCATACTTTTAGAGACACTATTAAACTCTCTCACTACACAAATCTGGTTCTAATTTAATCACTGGCTCAAACGTGTCCTTAATTCTGTCCAGTTATCCTAATACATGTCTCTACTTTTCCACTCTCCTCTCTCTGAGGTAATTATTCACGTCACCTAATGACAACATTTTGTTTCCAGAAGCAATCACAAGAGAAACTTCACATGCCTACCTCCCAAGCCTTTTTATTTTTATCTGCGTTCACATAATCTATCTTCAATCCTTTTAATACAGATCTGTTCAATATCTTATAAATATGCCTCAAGTACCTTTCTCTAAAGTATAATTCAGAATTGTTCCCCAGAATTTTTTTCCTTTATCTTATTCATAATCAGATGTTTTTGCCTCTACCATTCCACCTGATGCATCTGTAAGTGTAGAAAAATATGTTGTTAACACACCTGCTATTAAAAGAAATTTTTCTTGCTATACAGTACTCTACAACTAATATTGTCCCATTTTTTTTTCTCCTTTAGAAGGAGGGCAAAGGCTGAAAACGTTTTATATTATCCCTGTATTTGCTTTCTCTCATATAACCTTTCCAGCCCACTACAGCTATCATTTGACTTCCACTTTGTCAGTCACTAAAATTGATTTTTCCAAAACCACTCCCTCTTTCTTGAACTACTGGCCTCCAACTATCAAGTTCTCTTACTTTTCCTTCTCTCTTCCTAGTCACTTTCCTTTAATCTCCTGTCCTAGAAGACTGAATTTTCCAGCAAATTTCAAACAATGTTCCATTAATGTTTTTCCTATTTCTATATTTACATTAAATTCATGTGATTTCATCCTATCCCATGGCTTCATAGATCATCCGATTATCAGATCTCTCCTTACCATCTTCTCAATCCTTCCATCCTGGACCAAGCACTCTTACTTGTCTCTTACTGACCTTTGCAGAATTCTTTAATGTTTCCTATCTACAGTATTTTTTGTTATTTTCATATCATATTCTAAGAAACGTCCCTTGCTCACTTGTGTAAAGTCACAGCAGCCTTCTTTTCATCCCTAGAATGCAATCAGTCAAACTGTGCCTCAGACCTTTAGAAGTGCTGCTGCCTCTGACTAGGAAGCACATCCCTAAAATATTTATATTAGTAGATCCCTCACTTTCTTCACATAGGTGCTCAATGTTCTCTTTTTAGATAAAGTGTTTTTAAACATGATTTGTAAACAACGTGTTAATTCTCATTCTTTTTTGTCTCACTATCCATAGCAATTATTACTTCCTGAAATACATTTGTCTATTTTTCTGTACAATTTAAGCTCCAATAATACATGTCAAAAAAACTGGAGAAACCAAATCACTTTTTCATTGTTCAAGTACTCAAAGTATCTCTGCTAATATTTTCTTCTCTAATATTTTGTAATGTTAATATCTATCATACGCCACATCATTTTTTTCTTTTTAATATGACAAAATTGTTTCTTCTAACTAGTTGTTGATTATTAGAGAGGGTTGAATTCCATTAAAAATGTAAGCCAAAATGAATTTGTCTCAGTGATAGCTGTTTAAGAAATATTTTCTTTATGATGAAGATATTCCAAAATTAAGAACTAGGAAATACATGGGTAGACAAGTCGAATCAAATCCTCCTAATCTTTCTTCCATTTGGGCTGTATTTATTTAAACAATCAGAGACAAAACTGTACATAAATTCATGGATGTGCCAGAAATAAAATTAACAGTAATGTCAGGTTTCCTCAAGCTTAAATTAGAGACTAAAAATGGTGGATTACTTCTGTGGTCTTCATGCATTTTAAAAGATCAATACTGCAAGTGACATTTTAAATAAAATTATATGCAGTAATTTCTGTTGCTGTGAGAAACTTTAATACTTAAATAATTTCTGAGTCCAATAATAAAAACAGAAATTGTTTCAAAAGTGATAGCATCAACATAATTTCTTCTTTTTTTGGAGTCTTTATCAGTGTAACTTCCTTATAATCCAAGCAGTTTGTGTGTTTATTCATTTATTTACATTTAACAAAGAGATTCAACATAGTGTTGCATCAAGAACCAAGAGAATGCTCAAGGCAATGACACTTCTTGTCTTGCATTTACTTTAAACACACCACAATGTATTATTTCTGTGATTTTTCTTAGAAATATAATCCTCTGTAGAAATAAGTAGTATTTGCCATCCATTCAACTTTGCGGCCACCTTATAGATATATTGTGTTTCAATTTTAATTATATTTACAACTTAAAACGTTAAATGAAGTAGGGTGCGGTGGCTTACGCCTGTAATCCCAGCACTTTGAGAGGCCGAGGTGGGCAGATCACGAGATCAGGAGATCGAGACCATCCTGGCTAACAGGTGAAACCCCGTCTCTACTGAAAATATGTGCCGGGTGTAGTGGCGGGTGCCTGTAAGCTCAGCTACTCGGGAGGCTGAGGCAGGAGAATGGCATGAACCCAGGAGGTGGAACTTGCCATGAGCCGAGATCGCGCCACTGCACTCCAGCCTGGGCAACAGAGCCAGACTCCGTCTCAAAAAAAAAAAAAAAAAATTAATAATTGTGAACACATTTCTATTGTTATTATGAATAAATTATTAGCATTCTACCTGCCTACTAATATTTCACTGACTTGACACGAACTAAGATAGCATATAGTTACTTGCAAATAAAAATGTTTTAAAAATCTTACTTAGTCATTATGTCTTGATTTTTTTTTTTTTTTTTTAACTCAGAGCTTAGAGATTTTGGGGGAAAAACTTTTTATAAGATTAGTAGAGGGCGCGGAGCAAGATGGCCAAATAGGAACAGCTGCAGTCTCCAACTCCCAGCGCGAGCGACACAGAACACAGGTGATTTCTGCATTTTCAACTGAGGAACTGGGTTCATCTCACTGCGGAGTGCCAGACGCTCTGTGCTGGTCAGCTGCTGCAGCCCGACCAGCGAGAGCTGAAGCAGGGCGAGGCATTGCCTCACCTGGGAAGCACAAGGGGGAAGGGAATCCCTTTTCCTAGCCAGGGGAACTGAGACACACAACATCTGGAAAATCGGGTAACTCCCACCCCAATACTGCGCTTTAAGCTAACAGGCACACCAGGAGATCATATCCCACACCTGGCCAGGAGGGTCCCACACCCACGGAGCCTCCCTCATTGCTAGCACAGCAGTCTGTAATCTACTGGCAAGGCAGCAGCGAGGCTGGGGGAGGGGCACCCGCCATTGCTGAGGCTTAAGTAGGTAAACAAAGCTGCTGGGAAGCTCGAACTGGGTGGAGCTCACAGCAGCTCAAGGAAACCTGCCTGTCTCTGTAGACTCCACCTCTGGGGACAGGGCACAGTAAACAATAACAAACTCACCCGAAACCTCTGCAGACGCAAACGACTCTGACTGACAGCTTTGAAGAGAGCAGTGGATCTCACAACACGGAGGTTGAGATCTGAGAAGGGACAGACTCCCTGCTCAAGTGGGTCCCTGACCCCTAAGTAGCCTAACTGGGAGAAATCCCCCACTAGGGGCAGTCTGACACCCCACACCTCACAGGGTGGAGTACACCCCTGAGAGGAAGCTTCCAAAGCAAGAATCAGACAGGTACACTCGCTATTCAGAAATATTCTATCTTCTGCAGCCTCTGCTGCTGATACCCAGGCAAACAGGGTCTGGAGTGGACCTCAAGCAATCTCCAACAGACCTACAGCTGAGGGTCCTGACTGTTAGAAGGAAAACTATCAAACAGGAAGGACACCTACACCAAAACCCCATCAGTACATCACCATCATCAAAGACCAGAGGCAGATAAAACCACAAAGATGGGGAAAAAGCAGGGCAGAAAAGCTGGAAATTCCAAAAATAAGAGCGCATCTCCCCTGGCAAAGGAGCGCAGCTCATCGCCAGCAACGGATCAAAGCTGGACGGAGAATGACTTTGACGAGATGAGAGAAGAAGGCTTCAGTCCATCAAATTTCTCAGAGCTGAAGGAGGAATTACGTACCCAGCGCAAAGAAAATAAAAATCTTGGAAAAAAAAGTGGAAGAATTGATGGCTAGAGTAATTAATGCAGAGAAGGTCATAAACGAAATGAAAGAGAGGAAAACCATGACACGAGAAATACGTGACAAATGCACAAGCTTCAGTAACCGACCCGATCAACTGGAAGGAAGGATATCAGCTATTGAGGATCAAATGAATGAAATGAAATGAGAAGAGAAACCAAAAGAAAAAAGAAGAAAAAGAAATGAACAAGGCCTGCAAGAAGTATGGGATTATGTAAAAAGACCAAATCTACGTCTGATTGGGGTGCCTGAAAGAGAGGGGGAAAATGGAACCAAGTTGGAAAACACTCTTTAGGATATCATCCAGGAGAACTTCCCCAACCTAGTAAGGCAGGCCAACATTCAAATTCAGGAAATACAGAGAATGCCACAAAGATACTCGTCGAGAAGAGCAACTCCAAGACACATAATTGCCACATTCACCAAAGTTGAAATGAAGGAAAAAATCTTAAGGGCAGCCAGAGAGAAAGGTCGGGTTACCCACAAAGGGAAGCCCATCAGACTAACAGCAGATCTCTCGGCAGAAACTCTCCAAGCCAGAAGAGAGTGGGGGCCAATACTCAACATTCTTAAAGAAAAGAATTTCAAACCCAGAATTTCATATCCAGCCAAACTAAATTTCATAAGTGAAGGAGAAATAAAATCCTTTACAGATAAGCAAATGCTTAGAGATTTTGTCACCACTAGGCCTGCCTTACAAGAGACCCTGAAGGAAGCACTAAACATGGAAAGGAACAACCGGTACCAGCCATTGCAAAAACATGCCAAAATGTAAAGACCATCGAGGCTAGGAAGAAACTGCATCAACTAACGAGCAAAATAACCAGTTAATATCATAATGGCAGGATCAAGTTCACACATAACAATCTTAACCTTAAATGTAAATGGACTAAATGGTCCAATTAAAAGACACAGACTGGCAAACTGGATAAAGAGTCAAGACCCATCAGTCTGCTGTGTTCAGGAGACCCATCTCACACGCAGAGACATACATAGGCTCAAAACAAAGGGTTGGAGGAAGATTTACCAAGCAAATGGAGAACAAAAAAAAGCGGGGGTTGCAATACTAGTCTCTGATAAAACAGATTTTAAACCATCAAAGATCAAAAAAGACAAAGAAGGCCATTACATAATGGTAAAGGGATCAATTCAACAGGAAGAGATAACTATCCTAAATATATATGCACCCAATACAGGAGCACCCAGATTCATAAAGCAAGTCCTTAGAGACTTACAAAGAGACTTAGACTCCCATACAATAATAATTGGAGACTTCAACACTCCACTGACAACATTAGACAGATCAACGAGACAGAAAGTTAACAAGGATATCCAGGTATTGAACTCATCTCTGCAGCAAGCAGACCTAATAGACATCTATAGAACTCTACACTCCAAATCAACAGAATATACATTCTTCTCAGCACCACATTGTACTTACTCCAAAATTGACCACGTAATTGGAAGTAAAGCACTCCTCAAAATGTACAAGAACAGAAATTATAACAAACTCTCTCTCAGACCACAGTGCAATCAAACTAGAACTCAGGACTAAGAAACTCAATCAAAATCGCTCAACTACATGGAAACTGAACAACCTGCTCCTGAATGACTACTGGGTACATAACGAAATGAAGGCGGAAATAAAGATGTTCTTTGAAACCAGTGAGAACAAAGATACAACATACCAGAATCTCTGGGACACATTTAAAGCAGTGTGTAGAGGGAAATTTATAGCACTAAATGCCCACAAGAGAAAGCAGGAAAGATCTAAAATTGACACTCTAACATCGCAATTAAAAGAACTAGTGAAGCAAGAGCAAACACATTCGAAAGCTAGCAGAAGGCAAGAAATAACTAAGATCCGAGCAGAACTGAAGGAGATAGAGACACAAAAAACTCTCCAAAAAATCAATGAATCCAGGAGTTAGTTTTTTGAAAACATCAACAAAATTGACAGACCACTAGCAAGACTAATAAAGAAGAAAAGAGAGAAGAATCAAATTGATGCAATAAAAAATGATAAAGGGGATATCACCACCGACCCCACAGAAATACAAACTACCATCAGAGAATATTATAAACACCTCTACGCAAATAAACTGGAAAATCTAGAAGAAATGGATAATTTCCTGGACACTTACACTCTTCCAAGACTAAACCAGGAAGAAGTTGAATCCCTGAATAGACCAATAGTAGGCTCTGAAATTGAGGCAATAATTAATAGCCTACCAACCAAAAAAAGTCCAGGACCAGATGGATTCACAGCTGAATTCTACCAGAGGTACAAGGAGGAGTTGGTACCATTCCTTCTGAAACTATTCCAATCAATAGAAAAAGAGGGAATCCTCCCTAACTCATTTTATGAGGCCAACATCATCCTGATACCAAAGCCTGGCAGAGACACAACAAAAAAAGAGAATTTTGACCAATATCCCTGATGAACATCGATGCAAAAATCCTCAATAAAATACTGGCAAACCGGATTAAGCAACACATCAAAAAGCTTATGCACCATGATCAAGTGGGCTTTATCCCTGGGATGCAAGGCTGGTTCAACATTCGCAAATCAATAAACATAATCCAGCATATAAACAGAACCAAAGACAAGAACCACATGATTATCTCAATAGATGCAGAAAAGGCTTTTGACAAAATTCAACAGCCCTTCATGCTAAAAACGCTCAAGAAATTCGGTATTGATGGAACGTACCTCAAAATAATAAGAGCTATTTATGACAAACCCACAGCCAATATCATACTGAATGGGCAAAAACTGGAAAAATTCCCTTTGAAAACTGGCACAAGACAGGGATGCCCTCTCTCACCACTCCTATTCAACATAGTGTTGGAAGTTCTGGCTAGGGCAATTAGGCAAGGCAAAGAAATCAAGAGTATTCAGTTAGGAAAAGAAGAAGTCAAATTGTCCCTGTTTGCAGATGACATGATTGTATATTTAGAAAACCCTATTGTCTCAGCCCAAAATCTCCTTAAGCTGATAAGAAACTTCAGCAAAGTCTCAGGATACAAAATTAATGTGCAAAAATCACAAGCATTCTTATACACCAGTAACAGACAAACAGAGAGCCAAATCAGGAATGAACTTCCATTCACAATTGCTTCAAAGAGAATCAAATACCTAGGAATCCAACTTACAAGGGATGTAAAGGACCTCTTCAAGGAGAACTACAAACCACTGCTCAGTGAAATAAAAGAGGACACAAACAAATGGAAGAACATACCATGCTCATGGATAGGAAGAATCAATATCGTGAAAATGGCCATACTGCCCAAGGTCATTTATAGATTCAATGCCATCCCCATCAAGCTACCAATGAGTTTCTTCACAGAATTGGAAAAAACTGCTTTAAAGTTCCTATGGAACCAAAAAAGAGCCCGCATCTCCAAGACAATCCTAAGTCAAAAGAACAAAGCTGGAGGCATCACGCTACCTGACTTCAAACTATACTACAAGGCTACAGTAACCAAAACAGCATGGTACTGGTACCAAAACAGAGATATAGACCAATGGAACAGAACAGAGTCCTCAGAAATAATACCACACATCTACAGCCATCTGATCTTTGACAAACTTGAGAGAAACAAGAAATGGGGAAAGGATTCCCTATTTAATAAATGGTGCTGGGAAAATTGGCTAGCCATAAGTAGAAAGCTGAAACTGGATCCTTTCCTTACTCCTTATGCGAAAATTAATTCAAGATGGATTAGAGACTTAAATGTTACACCTAATACCATAAAAATCCTAGAGGAAAACCTAGGAAGTACCATTCAGGACATAGGCATGGGCAAAGACTTCATGTCTAAAACACCAAAAGCAACGGCAGCAAAAGCCAAAATTGACAAATGGGATCTCATTAAACTAAAGAGCTTCTGCACAGCAAAAGAAACTACCATCAGAGTGAACAGGCAACCTACAGAATGGGAGAAAATTTTTGCAATCTACTCGTCTGACAAAGGGCTAATATCCAGAACCTACAAAGAACTCAAACAAATTTACAAGAAAAAAACAAACAACTCCACAAAAAGTGGGCAAAGGATATGAACAGACATTTCTCAAAAGAAGACATTCATACAGGCAAGAGACACATGAAAAAATGCTCATCATCACTGGCCATCAGAGAAATGCAAATCAAAACCCCAATGAGATACCATCTCACACCAGTTAGAATGGCAATCATTAAAAAGTCAGGAAACAACAGGTGCTGGAGAGGATGTGGAGAAATACGAACACTTTTACACTGTTGGTGGGATTGTAAACTAGTTCAACCATTATGGAAAACAGTATGGCGATTCCTCAAGGATCTAGAACTAGATGTACCATATGACCCAGCCATCCCATTACTGGGTATATACCCAAAGGATTATAAATTATGCTGCTATAAAGACACATGCACACGTATGTTTATTGCAGCACTATTCACAATAGCAAAGACTTGGAATCAACCCAAATGTCCATCAGTGACAGACTGGATTAAGAAAATGTGGCACATATACACCATGGAATACTATGCAGCCATAAAAAAGGATGAGTTTGTGTCCTTTGTAGGGACATGGATGCAGCTGGAAACCATCATTCTTAGCAAACTATCACAAGAACACAAAACCAAACACCGCATGTTCTCACTCATAGGTGGGAACTGAACAATGAGATCACTTGGACTCAGGAAGGGGAACATCACACACCGGGGCCTATCATGGGGAGGGAGGAGGGGGGAGGGATTGCATTGGGAGTTATACCTGATGTAAATGACGAGTTGATGGGTTCAGCACACCAACATGGCACAAGTATACATATGTAACAAACCTGCACATTATGCACATGTACCCTACAACTTAAAGTATAATAATAATAAATAAATTTAAAAAAAAGATTAGTAGAAAGATAGGTAAATAAATGTTTTCTTGATATGAAAATTAACTTGTAATTTATGAAACTTCTTGAAATAAGGTTTGTTAATGAATAAAAAATAGTATCTCTATGCTTAAAATATTTAAGCATAGAGGTAGGCATTCAATTCCTAATATGAAACAAGTCTACCTGGATTCAGATACCATCTCTGTCATCATAGACATATTAACTGCATATGTATCTGAATTTAAATGTAATTTTTGTGATTTGGAGAAAGAAAGTTTTCTCTTTTGTCTTCAATTTACCTGATTATAAATTGAAGGATACTATGATCCTTTTATAAAATATTTTAGTGGTGAGTTTGAAAAGGATTTACAACCACTTGTGACAAATAACCCTAATATGATGTCCTTCTAGGGAAGTAAACAAAATAAACTATTATGTTGGTTTTAACAAGGACATCTAACAAAGTCAAACACCTGAATCAGATTTTACAGTAAATTGTGCTTATTCAGCTTAAATTATATTAAAAGTTTTAATTTCATAAAAGTACATATCTGAAAGAGATAATCATCAGCCAAAATTTTGTTTGAAGGTGGAAATTATATTAAGAATGCATCTTTCTTTCTTTGCTCAGATGGGTCCACTTATGTAACCGTGGGTAAGAGCCTTCTATCTGTATTAACCAAACAAATAAAGAGTATTATTATCCATTATATTTACAGATGGTATTACAGTTAGCCATATATGGCTTAAAAGACTATACAATCTCATAAATGTCCTTGTTAAATATTGAATTATATTTCCTTTTCAAAAATAAACTAATATTTTTGTTAAACGTAGACATTTCACACATGTGCACACAGGTTTGTATGCATTTATCTCAAGGATTTAATTTCATATTATCATTTTCCTATTCTTAAATCAACTTTTCAAGAAAACTAAGCACAAAACAAATTTAGTATCAAAGAAAGAGACAATATTTCTAAACCAAGCAATAAACAACTCAGGATATTATTATGGAAAAATATGAAAAAATTAATCTTCAGAAAAACAGATCGATAAAAACAAGGTCTGTCCAAACTCTTCATTAATAATTGAAACACGGGTGCATACGTGAAGTGCTTGGTAAGTAATGAGCACCAGGCATAAATATTTAACAGTTTGCTTATGAAATGTGTCCTAAATTATGTCTAAATGTTCACAAGGATGTCTTATACTGGACAGAACAATGAGGGACATAAATATTTCAAAGCAGTAAGCATGGCAGGTGGAAGCTAAAAAGCACCAGGCAGCTTCCATGTTCCTCGAACACTTCAACCTTCAGATGTGTGCTTTTTAAGTTTAATAGGAGCAAAGTGTTTTCCCATCAAAGCCAATGTTTACATCAGTTACATCAAAGCTATACTGGGATCTTTTTAAAGTACACTTATCCGACAAATAATGCATACAAAGTGATGTGTCTTCGTGGTATAAAAGGAATCGACAAATAAGACAACTTACTTGAAGTGAAACGTTCCCCTTAATAGCTAATGCTCTCTATGTTGTTTTCTGACCCACTTCCTAACAGAGACACAATGGAGATTGTGAACAATTCTCAATGCTATTGTCACACATACACACACACGAATACATAAACCTAGCAGAAAATGAATTGAGATGGATTGTACATGCTCTTTATCTGAAAAAAAAAATTATCCAATAGTGCTACAATAGCATAAAACCAGGTAGGAAATTTATTTATATAATTTATCCAATATTTTCTTTCTTTTCTAAGAGCAGAAGTTTTAATCTAATATACTAGAATGAAGTATAAGTAAAATAGTATAGGTGACTTTGAACAATGAAAATGTAAGGAGAGGATATTAAGATAAAAGCTCAAATTTTATAATAGTTCAGCCACAGAAATATTGCGTATTCTTAGAAAAACCAATCACATTCTTCTGAAATAATATTGCTCCCAAAAGAGTAATAAATGTAAAGGTCATCATCATATGCAATTCTACCATGTAATTATTTGACAATATAAAACACAATAAACTAAATGAGCACTGAAACTATTTGACAAAATAATATTTAGGAACCATAACATAGAAGTATTTATATTAATGTGAACATTTAGATTGCTGATACTAGGTAGAGAAAAAAGTAATTTTTACTAAATTTAATGACTTTTACCAGACAATGGCTATTTTTGCTTTTTGTTTTACTTTATTTCACATGATAATAGTCATGCTACATTTTATTTTATTACCATTTCTTCTCTTGTTCCTGCAGTATAATTTCCCTAAAATTACTCTTTCAGTGACTACAAGTAACTTTCTTATAGCTGTGTCAATATTTTAACAGAAAAATATGTTCTCACCCTAAACCACTTGACTACCTACAATGACACTGATCGCTATTCTTTACCTCATTTGTTTATTCATTCACACTATAAAAATATTGATCTTTTAATGTGAATTATGGCTTTAATCATGTACCCCTGGCCTTTTGACTCAGATTTTTACCTTATATTTCTAGTATATATCTTCCTGGAATTGCATATTCATTTCTAATAAAATTAACCAATGATTTCAAACTTTAAAAAATCAGGTAGGCATAGTGGCACACACCTGTAATCCCAGCTATACAGGAGGCTGAGGCAAGAAAATTGTTTGAGCCTAAGGGTTTGAGGCTACAGTGAACCATGATTGTGCCACTGAACTCCAGCCTCGGTAACAGTGTGAGTCTCTGTCTTAAAAAATAGTAACATAATACAATTGGTGGAATGAACTTCAGGGTACTCCTAAAGCTTTCTCTCACAGTAATGTTGGCTTTTAAATTAACAGCTAATTTATGAAGTTTGAAGCCATTGGTAAATTTTATGAGAAATACAAAAGGAAAAGATTTGAGTCAAAAGCTCAGGGGTCATGTTTAAAACTATAATTTACATGTGGGGTCTCTTTTTGTTGATTAGGCTGGTTTTGAACTCCTGAGCTCAAGTCATCTTCCCACCTTGGCCTCTCAAAATGCTGTCATCACAGGCATGAGCCACCATGCCTGGTCCCCACCAACTTTCAATACTAAGTAGTTTTGTTTGGCCAAATTCATCTAGTTCAAATACTTTAGTCTATGGTTCAGTGCCTGCTATTGCTTTAAACTTTGGGGAATTCTCTCATTTCTATCATAGATACCTACATTGTATAAATTTTACTTTCTAATTATTTCTCAAATATCTTTGCTTATCTATGTCACTACTGCTACTATATAATCGAACTATCATCATCTCTCAGGTATATTCTTGAAGTATCCCTGGAATTATTTATTTCTTTAATAACTTCTACTATCCATTCTCTACACTTACTGCAAGATGTTCATGTTTAACGGGAAAATCAATCATTTTATTCATCATGAAAGGAAAATAGTACTTTCCTTATTCAAAAAATAAAGGTAAAAATACTTAACCCGAAACACAAGTTCCTTCATAGTTAACGCTGTGTGATACTCTAAGATATCATCCAGCTTCATGTCAGGCCATTCTGCTGCCCATTCTCTCCAATATCCTAAACCCCTTTCAAATCTGTATGTACTTTTGGTTCATTCTGACTATAGGTCCTGTATGCATCAAGTCTCCTCTGTCTAGAATCATCTTCTCTCCTCTTTTTTATAGATTATTTTCATTCAATGTAGTTCAAATTCATTTATCTAATAAATACTTCTATGATATTCTGACTAATCGTTCTCTCTAATATAGGCCTCACATCACTATGAACTTCTCCTTCAAAATATCTTTCCATGGTCACAATTTCATATAATAATTCAATTAATATCTCTTTCCCATTACACTGCAAATCCATGACAGCAAAAAGTATTTGAATTCAAATTCACAATTATATTCCAAGCATGTACTAGACACCTAGAATTACCTGGGGAATAAATGAACTTCAAGCATAGCATCTCATCTTGTTCATTTCTGAACCATTGAGGTAAACCTGCCACTGCTTCTTCTGTCTTGTGTGTAGAATACAAATCTCGATTAACCATTGGAATCAAGGTACACTGTTACATTGGTTATCATTTCATTAAATTGTAAAAAGGAAATATTAGGTTGGTACAAAAGTAATTGCAGTCTTTGCCATTGAAAGCAATGGCAAAAACCAAAATTAATTTTGCACCAACCTATATGGCATTTATTATTTGCTTTATTAAAAATAAACTCACTATTAAAACACAATACAGTATATTTAAATAGCATATGTCTTTAGTACAATAGAATGTATTTATTTAGAATTAATTAGTAGCTTTAGAACTAAAGTAAATGGGTATTTTGATAATGAAATATTTTTATTAAAAATACTGGAAAAATAACTGTTGACATAAGCCCATTATATAATATATTCTTTTACTTGTCCAACATGTTATGATACTTTTAAAATTATTATTGTTTTTTCATTATTATTACTGATTTAAAAATGAGAATGCATTTTTTACAGATGTGTCATTTGATTCTATGTACATTTTAGTTTTATTTCATGATTGCTATTTTATGAAAATGTATTTAAAAATAAATGCCTAATCTCATCTCAAATAACGAATTTATTTTTCCACAGAAAAAAACAATTTATGAGAGAAAAAAATTTCAAAATATTATGAGTCATTATCATCTTTATATTCTAAAAGAAATAATTTCATATATTCTCCAGCCTTTATAGATAGCATCCTTCATAACATATAAGCATTACTATCTTATAACTAGCTTCATTTTGTCTTAAAACAGGTAAAATAATCATCTAGAATTTGAGAGACATATTAAAAGCATGTTTTCCAATTCAATTTTACCCATTACATTTACTGCTGGTGTTTTAAACTATGGTCTTAGGTTTAGACATGCAGAGAAAGAAACATAAGGAAAATTTTGCTGAGGACAGGAATAATTGTCTTAGTGTTGGTGCCTTTGTTGACATTGTGTAAAACCAGACAAAGCCATAGCACTCTTTATCGGAGGGGGTGGGAAATTGCTTTTTTATGAAAATACAATGCTTTTCATAGTCTTCTCAGGAAGCAAGGTGTTATATTAAAAAATAATTTTTTATCATTTACTATAAATGTTTCATGAAGGCAACCTCGTATTTGAAAAGGAAACTTGAAATTTAAATCTTATTTATTTTTGAAATGGGAATTGTCAAAATATGACTATGTTTTAGCTGAGTCAGTTTGAAAAAAATAAAATTTAAATAAAATAATCCTGGTACTATGTATCCAGCATGTCTGCATTCAAGAAACATTTTATTCTCACATGATAACAAATACCATATTGTACAATGGTAATATTTCTCTTTACAATATTTATACAGGCTAACACATGAGGTTGTTATGGGCAAATTATTGTATGTAATGCTTATCTATCTACAATCCATTTCACAGTACCAGGAATTATACAATAAAAATAATAATTATCTTGAATATTTTTATTTCAACCACATCTTTGTATTTAAAATGTATTATAACTGATTTTCTTTTGTGACTCTATTATTTGGGAAAGGGAATGTCAAGGACATTTAAGGTAAAGGTCGTCTACCTTTGTAATTACTAACCAAAGTAGAAAAGAATATGAAAAAAAAAAAAAAAAAAAACTGGTGAAAATGTATATTACTTTCACACAAAAATGTATTGTCAGACCTGATCTTTTGGAATGGAAATTTCTTTCTTTCTTTCTTTCTTTTTTTATTATACTTTAAGTTCTAGGGTACATGTGCATAACATGCAGGTTTGTTACTTATGTATACTGTGCCATGTTGGTGTGCTGCACCCATCAACTCGTCAGCATCCATCAACTCGTCATTTACATCAGGTATAACTCCCAGTGCAATCCCTCGCCTCTCCCCCCTCCCCGTGATAGGCCCCGGTGTGTGATGTTTCCCTTCCCGAGTCCAAGTGATCTAGTTCAGTTCCCACCTATGAGTGAGAACATGCGGTGTCTGGTTTTCTGTTCTTGCGATAGTTTGCTGAGAATGATGGTTTCCAGCTGCATCCATGTCCCTACAAAGGACACAAACTCATCCTTTTTTATGGCTGCATAGTTGGAATGGAAATTTCTTATCAAGCTCAAAACATTCCTCAACACCGAATGCCTAGGCAGAAAATGATAAAATAATATTTTTATTCACACCTTACCGGATCTTATGTTAGATTGTGTTGTTATTGAGCATATCTTGTGTGTCCTTAAAATTCTGTCTTCTCTCACACGTGTGTTTCCTACCAATTTAGAAGAACAAAAACTGAGTTTACCCTCCTTCCTAAAACAACTGAAAAATGACAAAATGTATAAAACAGCAGTTTTGAAATATTGAACATTAGGCAGTCTCAGATATTAATTATTAATAGAGGAGAAAGAAATGCTATTGGGTCTATATTTTCTCCCAGCTTATTTGTAGTTTCCAGGAGGCAGAACAAGTGGAGGAAGCCAAACAGAGCCCAGTTATCCCTCCAATTTGAGGACACATAACTACTAGTCAAGCATCACCAAGATGATCATTAGAGGAAGTGGCTGCAAAATCAGTTCCAGCTGACAAGGCCCCTTGAAATTTTATTTTAGTTTTGGTAAGACTGCATGCATGAAGGAACTTCAAACTGGGTACCTGAGATCTCTCAATAATGTTTCAAAATATGATGATGCAAGAAAAATGTTAAAAATGAATTATTAGGCTGTTTATTTCATAATGTTGGGACAATATTTTTTTCAGAGACAGATTTATTTGAAAATATCCTAATTATCAAAAAGTTTCCCATTTAACTTTTTACTTATGTATCACTTATATTTACCAAGACTATTTATATCAAATTAAATTTTAAACTGTATTTTTAGCCTCTTAAATATTTGTAATGTAATTCTAAGCCTATATAAATATAAGTCTTATTTATTTCAGCTTTAAATTGGGACAGCAAATATAACTGGAAAATATATAAAAGGGGTCTCTAAGAAGTTCATGTACAATTTATATTATGAAAAAACTGTGCATAGATTTTAAATATTTTGTACTAAAATAAACTTGTACTAACTTGCTATAACATGTCTGAACAGAATATGATTAGAGGCACTGAAAAGGATAAACCATCAGTTCTAAGAGTCCCTATCAAAGCAATGTGAATTCTGCTAAAATTGAAGTGTGAGCAAACATCAATTTCATGAAGTTTGGATGGAAGAAAGAGTAATATAGTTAGGCTTTGTGTCCCCACTCATATCTCATCTCAAATTGTAATCTCCAGGTGTTAAGGAGAGACCTGGTGGGAGGTGACTGGATTATGGGGGCAATTGCAACCATGCTATTTTTTAGATAGTGAGTGGGTTCTTGAAAGATCTGATGGTTTTATAAGTGTTTGGTAGTTCCTCTCTTGTTCATTTCATCTGTCTCCTGCTGCCTTGTAATGAAGGTGACTGCTTCCACTTCAGCCATGATTGTAAGTTTCCTGAGGCCTCCCCAGCCATACAGAACTGTGAGTCAATTAAACCTCTTTCCTTTATAAATTACCCAGTCTTGGGTATTTTTTATAGCAGAGAGAGAACAGACTAAAATAGTACTGCAGAGAGTTGTGTTCTACTATAACAATAGCCAAAAATGTAGAAATGACTTTGGAACTGGGTAACAGGGAGAGGTTGAAACAGTTTGGATCTAGGAATAAGATAGATCTAGGAAGAATCTAGGAAGAAGAAGATAGAAAAGTTTGGGACATCCTAGTGACTTGGTGAATGGTTTTGACCAAAATGCTGATAATTATGTGGACAATGAAATCCAGGCTGGCATGGTCTCAGATGGAGATGAGAAACTTCTTGGGAACTAGAGTATAGGTCACTTTTGCTATGCTTTACTAAAAAGACTGGCAGCATTTTGCCCTTGCTCTAGAGATCTGTGGAACTTTGGCCCTGAGTGAGATTACCTGAAATTGGAACATGCTTTTAAAAGGGAAGCACAATATAAAAGTTTGGAAAATTTGCAACCTGATGATGCAATAGAAAAGAAAAACCCATTTTCTGAGGAGAAATTCAAGCCAGCTGCAGAAATCTGCATAAGTGACAAAGAGCCAAATGTTAATCACCAAGAAAATGGGGGAAATGTCTCCAGGCATGTCAGAGATCTTCACGGCAGCCCCTCCCATAACAGGCCCAGAGGCACAGGAGGAAAAAATGGTTCCATGGGCCATACCCAGGGCTTTGCTACTTCGTACGGTCTTAAGACTTGGTGCTTTAGGTCCCAGCCATGACGAAAAGGGTCCAACTTACAGCTCAGGCCGTTGCTTCAAAGGGTGCAAGTCCCAAACCTTGCTAGCTTCCAATTGGTGTTGGGTCTATAGATGTACAGAAGTCAAGAATTGAGGTTTGGGAACATCCACCTAGATTTCTGAAAATGTATGGAAATGCCTGATGTCTAGGCAGAAGTTTGCTGCAGGGGTGAAACCCTATGGAAAGCCTCTGCTAGGGCAGGGCAGAAGGGAAATGTGGAGTTAGAGCCCTCACATAGAGTTCCTACTGGGGCACAACCTGATGAAGCTGTGAGAAGAGGGCCATCATTCTCCACACCACAGAATGAAAGATCCACCAACAGCTTGCATCATGCAGCTGGGAAAGCTGTGGACACTAAATATCACCGCATGAATGCAGCCAGGAGGTAGGCTGTGCACTGCAAAGCCACAGGGGTGGAGCTGACCAACACCATGGGAGTCCACCTCTGGCATCAGTGTGCCTTGATTTTAAGCCATTGGGCAAAGGAGATTATTTAGGAGCCTTAAGATTTAATGATTACCCCACTGGATTTTGAACTCACATGGGGACTGTAACCCCATTTATTTTGGTCAATTTCTCCCATTTGGAATGGGAACATCTACCCAATCTCTGTACCCACATTGTATCTAGGAAGTAACTATCTTGCTTTTTACTTTCCAAGTTCTCAGCTGGAAGGGATTTGCCCTGTCTCAGGTAAGACTTTGGATAGTGGACTTTTGATTTAATGCTGAAATGAATTAAGACTTAAAGGACTTTGGTAAGACATAATTGGTTTTGAAATGTGAAAATACATGAGACTTGGAATGGGCCAGGGTCAGAATGATATGGTTAGGGTTTGTGTCCCCAGATAAATCTCTTTTGAACTGTAATCCCCAAGTGTTCAGTAGGAACGGGTGGGAGGTGTTTGGATGATGGAGGTGGTTCTCCCCATACTGTTCTCATGATAGTGAGTGAGTTTTCACAAGATTTGATAGTTTTATAAGTGTTTTGTAGTTATTGTCTTGTTCACTTCTCTCTCCTGCTACCTTGTGAAGAAGGTGTTTCCTTCCCCTTCCAACATGATTGTACATTTCCTGACATCTCCCGGCCATGTGGATCTGTGAGCCAATTAAACCTCTTTCCTTTATAAATTACCCAGTCTTGCGTATTTCTTTATAGCAGTGTGAAAACAAACTAATAAAATAACTCATTGATGCTGCACATAAAGTTTATTAAAACAATGCCCCCAGGAATTCAGCAATTTACAAATGGATAACTCATTTTAAGAAAGGACAAGACAATGTTGAAGATGAAGTTTTCAGGGGCAGAATATCCACATCAATTTTCAAGAAAAAATTCATTGTCTTTGTACTCTAATTGAAGAGGACCGAAGATGAACAGTGGAAACATTAGCCAACACCATTGACATTTTCATTGGTTTAGCTTACACAATTCTGACTGAGAAATTAAAGTTGAGCAAATTTTCTGCTCAATGGGTGCCAAAACTGTTGCAGCCAGATCAACTACAAACAGGAGCAGAGCTTTCAATGGACATTTTAAGCAAGTAGGATCAGGATGCTGAAGCATTTCTTCCAAGAGTTGTAACATGAGATGAAACATGGCTCTACCAGTATGATCCTGAAGACAAACCATGATTAAAGCATTGGCTACCAAAGGGTGGAAGTGTCTCAGTCAAGAAAAAAGCGATCTGGTGAAGAACAAATGTTATGTCAGTTTTTTGGGATGCTCAAGGTATTTTACTTTTTTTACTTTCTGGAGGGCCAAAGAACAACGTTTGCTTATCATTGAGAGTGTTTTGAGAAACTTAGCTGAATCTTTAGTGGAAAACCATATGGGAATACTTCACCAGAGAGTCCTTCACCATGAAAATGCTCTTGCTTATTTCTCTCATTAAACTAGGGCAATTTTGAGAAAGTTTCAATGGGAAATCACTAGGCATTCAACTTATGGTCCTGACTTGACTCTTTCTACCTTTTTTTTTTTTGTTTCTCAATCTGAAATATCTTTAACGCACACTAATTTTTCTTCAGTTAATGTAAAAACAACAACAACAACAACAACAACAACAACAACTGAATTGACATGATTGAATTCCGAAGACGCTAATTTTTTAGGGATGGACTAAGTGACTGGTATCATTGCTTACAGAGGTTCCTTGAACTTGATGGAGCTCATGTTGAAAAATGAAATTTACATTTTTCATTTTATCTTTTAATTCCATTTTTTCCACAAACTTTCTGAAGAGGTATGGAAATGCCTGATATCTAGGCAGAAGTTTGCTGCAGTGGTGGAGCCCCAAGGAGAGCCTCTGCTAGGGCAGGGCAGAAGGGAAATGTGGAGTTGGACTTTGCACATAGAGTTCCTACTGGTGGAGCTGTGAGAAGAGGGCCATCATTCTCCACACCACAGAATGGAAGAACCTGTGTCCATTGAAAGCTCTGCTCCACAAACTTTTAAAAGTCCTCTTGTACAGTTTGGATTGACTAAATTTTTATTTTGTGAATACATTGTCTTTAGAATCCCTTTAAATGAGGGGAAAGGTGGCTGTTGTAATACTTTATAATACGATTTAGATTATTAAAATGTTGACTTGCGTACAACATTTCAAGATAATATTTAGCTTAAAATATCTTGAATGCAAAATCATTTTAAAATCAATTTTAGATTTTTTATGAATTTATTATAATCTTTTATAACCATCTTTTATTGGAGGTATTACTAAAAATATATTCACAAATTGGTTGATATCATCCCTTCAAATTCCCCTGAAATGTAAATAAGAGTCATTTTGAAGATACAAAACTTTACCCAGTTAGAAGATGCAAAACTTTACTCAGATAGACAATTTGTTATATACATTCAATAACGGATTTTTTCAATTTGGGTTTCCATTTTAGTGTCACATTTTAACTTTGCTGACAGTGCACTTTCTTATACTCCTGATTATTTTTACACTCCAGCATGGTCAATAGTATCATTTTTCATGAGATTTTGGTGAAGGATCTACATCTATAACTAGAAAGTCACAGAAATTAGAACCAAAGAACTAACAGTCAAAACTCGGATTTCCTATGAATAAACTCTATAACTGTAAGAGATTTAATGAAGCAAATTTAGAAAATTATTGGTTTGGTTTGAATAATTTCATTAACCAAATTAAATAAATTATTCAAACTCTCTGTAGACAGTTTTCTCATTTGTAAACTATGCATAATAATAATGTTAAGATCATAAGGTGCTGATGAAGAGTAAATGCCTTATATAAAATGTTTAGAAAAGTCCCTGGCCAGATAAGTTTAATAAAAATGTTTTGTATTTCTACTTTAAAGTATATTTAATCACTATAATCAAATAATACATAATTTAACATCTATTTGTTGCATTCCTGGGTGTTTGCTAAGGACAAAGAATGAGTAAGACCTTTGTTCCCCCCATCATTACAAAGCTAATAGTAAAACACTCTTATTTTAATATCTCTCATAAGATTTATAAAAACTGACACGTTTGTGTTACTCTCTCTTTGTACCAGATCCAAATGGCAACATTGAGCATATTAGTATTCTAGGGCTGTCACAGTAAATGACCACAAACTGGGTGGCATAAAAAAGGAGAAATATATTGTCTCACAATTCTGGAGGCTAGAAGTCCAAAATCAAAGTGTTGACAGAACCATGCTACCTCTGAAACCCATAGGGAAATTGTTCCTTTCTTCTTTCTAGCTTCTGATGGTTTTCTGGCAATCTTTGATTTTTTTTTTTTTTTTTTTTTTTTTTTTTCCCGACAGAGTCTCTCTCTCTGTTGCTCAGGCTGGAGTGCAATTGTGTGATCTCGGCTCACTGCAACATCTGCCTCCCAGGTTCAAGCTATTTTCCTGCCTCAGCCTCCCGAGTAGCTAGCTGAGGTTACAGACGCCCACTACCATGCCCGGCTAATTTTTGCATTTTAGTAGAGACAGGGGTTCACCATGTTGGTCGGGCTGGTCTCAAACTCCTGACCTCAAATGATCCACCCACCTTGGCCTCCCAAAGTGCTGGGATTATAGGCATGAGCCACCGCACCTGACCTTTTGGACGTTTCTTGGCTTGTAGATGCGGCACTCCAATCATTCATCTTCATGTGGTATTCTTTTTGTGTTTCTTTACATCTCCTTTCCTCTATGTGTGTCTCTGTCCAAATTTTCCCTTTTTATAAGGACACCAGTCACACTGGATTGGAATCCTCACTAATGAACTTATCTTAACTTGTGCATACATTGCATGCAGTATCTTATTCTATGCAAAAGTTAGCATAATTCATATCACTCGCAAAAGCCTCCACTAATCTTTGCAACTGTGAGACAGCAAAAGTTTTCTCATGATGCTCTTTACCACCAACTCTATCTGATCTTGGGTTATCATTTTTAAGAGATATGAACAAATAGTTCTGGAGATTCATTTCCTTCTTTTTAGTAACAGAGAGTTGTTTCAATTGAACTGTGTATGCCTGTGGAAAGGTAAGACTGTCACATAATCATTCCTGGTAGCAAAGTTCTTTCTAGAGCCCCTTGTATGCACACCTTGTCCCTCATACTCTGTATGCACACTCTGTAGCATACTTCCTGGGCCCAGGAATTCTTGTTAATTTAACAAACTAGGTGTTCACTAACACATTTTATGCTAATCTTTTACTCTATAAATGTCTGCAGAAGTGTAGAGCAGTGTTTACTCTCTCTTAGAACATTGACCATGGCCCATACAGAACAGATGATGTTTATGTATAGTAGTCATGAAAAAAATCAACTTATCAACATAGACGCTTAAAAACTACATGACATAAAATAGTAATAGAAACACATTAATAATAGAAAATAGATTTTAATTAACATTTTAACTCATGACAGTTAAATAGGCAATGTAAAATATATTGGAATATAGAATATTTCTAAAATAATGATTAATGAAAGTATAGAAAAAATCATTTTATTTCAATAGAAAATACATGCATAAATTAACAATAACACAGAAAGTAATGAAAAAGCAACATTTGCTTATAAATTTATTAACACAACAGAAAACAAAACAAAACAGAAAACTTTCTCCTAAATCATGGATAAAGAATATAACATATCTAAAATTTCTGAATGCCTAGAATATATTATACCAAAGTGAAATACTCTGTATCAGAAACTATGAAATGACAACAAAGTAATGACCTATGAAATATTCATTTTTTTAACTCCTAGGTTTTATAAGTTAATAGATATCAATGAAATTGTGATGGTTATGCAGTCAACTCAGTTACAAAAACAACAAAATTAACAAAAAAGTCAAAAGGAAGGCATTAATAAAATATTAACTATTATATTAGAAGTATTAAAATAAATTTATAACTCTAATAGCCAAAAATGTTTTAAATAAAATTATAACATAAAAATATTAGCTAATATGGCAGAACAATTTATCCACATCTATTAAATAAATGTATAGTAATAAAAGAGAAAATCAGTCATAGCCCCTTTGCTAAATGTTTACAAAAGTTATCAGACCTTTAAAGAGGACTCTCTAAATTTACTAAATCTGAATCTAGAAAACAGATAACATGTGATATGGTTTGTGTCCCTGCCAAAATCTCACCTTGAATTACAGCTCTTGTAATCACCATATGTTGTGGGAGGGAGGTAATTGGATCATGGGTGGTGGTTGCCCTCAGGCTGTTCTCTTGATAGTGAGTGAGTTCTTATGAGATCTGATGGTTTTATAAGGAGCCTCCCCTTTGCTGGGCACTCATTCTCTCTCCTGCCACCCTGTGAAGAGATGCCTTCTGCCATAATTTTAAGTTTCCTGAAGCCTCCAAGCCATGCAGAACTGTGAGTCAATTAAACTTCTTTTCTTTATAAACTACCCAGTCTCAGATATTTCTTCACAGAAGCATACGGATGCATAATGCACCATGTAAAAATTTAATAAATGGTGCTGGGATAACTGGCAAGCCACATGTAGAATGAAACTGGATCTTCATCTCTCACCTTATATAAAAATCAACTCAAGATAGATGAAATATTTAAATCTAAAACATGAAACCATAAAAATTCTAGAGGATAATAACAACAGCAACAACAAAAACTCTTCTAGACATTGGCTTAAGCAAATAATTCAAGACTAAGAACTCAAAAGCAAATGCAACAAAAACAAAAATAAATTAATGGGACCTAATTAGACTAAAAGCATTTGCACAGCAAGAGAAGTAATCAGCTGAGTAAAAGGACAACCCACAGAGTGGGAGAAAATATTTGCAAACCATGCATCCAACAAATGACTAATACTCAGAATCTACAAGGAAATCAAACAAATCAGCAAGAAAAAAAAATATATATATAAACAATCACACCAAAAAGTGGGCAAAGGAAATGAATAGACAATTCTCAAGAGAAGATATTCAAACAGTCAACAGACATATGAAAAACTGCTCAACATCACTAATTATCACGGAAATGCAAACCAAAACCACAATGAGATGCCAGTTTATTGCTTCAAGAATTGTCATAATTAAAAAAATCAAAAAGTAATGGATGTTGGTGTGGACGTAGTTAGAAGGGAACAGTTTTTTACACTGCTGGTGAAGTATTAATTAGTATAACCACTACAGAAAACAGTATAGAGATTCTTTAAAGAACTAAAGTAGAACTATCATTCAATCCAGCAATCCCATTACTCAGTGTCTACCCAAAGGACAGATATATGAAAGCTAATATAAGAAAAACATACACATACATTCTTATAGAAGCAGAATTTGCAACTGCAAAAATATAGAACCAACCTAAATGCTCATCAACCAACAAGTGGATAAGAAAATGTGGTATATATTCACCATGGAACACTTCTCTGTCATAAAACGTAACAAAATAATGGTCTTTGTAGCAACTTGGATGAAGCTGGAGGCCATTATTCTAAGTGAAGTAACTCAGAGATGGTAAACCAAACATTGCATACTCTTATTTGGAAGTAGGAGGTAAACTATAGAGATGCAAAGAAAAAAGAATGATATATTGGGCTTTGGGGCTCCGGAAGGGGTTAAGGCAGTAACGGATAAAAGACTACA
Organism: Macaca mulatta; assembly: GCF_049350105.2. Classification (NCBI taxonomy): domain Eukaryota; kingdom Metazoa; phylum Chordata; class Mammalia; order Primates; family Cercopithecidae; genus Macaca; species Macaca mulatta. Next base: position 58,261,926 of record NC_133422.1, read on the forward strand.
TTTTGGATACAGTGTACACTGCTTGGGTGATGGGTGCACCAAAATCTCAGAAATCACCAATAAGGAACTTATCCATGTAACCAAAAACCAGCTGTACCCCACACTAAAATATAATAAAAGATTAATCATTTTCTCCAAAAATGATTAGTTATATATATTTTCATAAAGAAACTTTAAGAAACATTCAGGTCAGGTAATTTCTATGGTATGTTAATACTTCCAGAACATGGTAGAGGAGTGGGTAGAAAACTCTCAATTTCATTTTCTGAAAGAAGTATGGCATTGAAACCTAAAGAAACACTGAGAAGACTACAAGCCAATATCATATATGGCAATTGACATAAGATCAAAAAGAAAATGTTAGGAAATAAAATTTAGAAACTCATTACAAAAATGACGTATTATATCATGTATATTCTCAGGTTTCAGGTTTCCTTCAATATTAGTAAGGCTATTATTAAACATGAACAGAAACTTGATAAAATCTAATATGTATTCTTGATTTTTAAAATATCAATAAAATAAAGATAGATGTATAAATTCTTACTATTGTAAAATGTATCTGATCAAACCAAAGAGCAATTCTCATATTTGGGGAAAATATTAGAAGTATTTGCATTGAAACGCAGACTGTAGGCTACTTCATTGTTGAGTGAAAAGTAGTCACAGCATACATTTTTGTACATCATCACTCATTCTTTCATCTTGTCTTCATCCATTCTTCCTTCCCGTCCATTTTTACCTTCTTGCTTTCCTCCTTCCCTCTCTTATTCTTGCCCTCCTTTCCTCTTTTTCTTCTTTCATTCCTTCCTTTCATTTATTTACTGTCTTTCACCCTTCTAATCCATACATACTCTCATCCACTCATGGCCAACATTTCCATTGTGTTTAATTTATGTATTTTGTTTCAATGAGTACTAATAACATGCATGTTGTTGTTTTGTGTGCATGTGTTTTTTCAAATAAACTATTTATTTTATAGCAGATTTGGGTACGGAAAATTGACAGAAAGACACAAAGACTCCCCCTATACATTATGTCCCCACACATGCATAGCCTTCTTCATTGTCAATATATACACTAAAAGTAAGAATTTTAGCCTTATCCTAAATAAAATTAGAATTTTACACTAAAATTAGAATTGTATACACTAAAGTGACTTATTTGTTCCAATTGATGAACTTACATTGAAACATTTTTATCACTCAACATCCATAGTTTACATTGGGGTCCACTCTTGGTGTGGTGCATTCCATGAGGCTGGAAAAATGTATTATCACATATAACTATTAGTTTAATATCTTACAGAGTATTTTTTCTGCTATAAAAATCCTCTGTTCTCCATATATTCAGCCCTTCACAACTATTGGAAACCACTATTTCTACTGTTTCAGTAGTTTACCTTTTCCAGAATTTCATGTAGTTGGGGTCATACAGTATGTAGCCTCTTTAGATTGGATTATTTCACTTAGTAGTATTAATTTAAGATTCCTCCTTTTTTTTTTCTTTTTTATTTATTTATTTATTTTTGAAATGGAGTTTCACCCTTGTTGCCCAGGCTGGAGTACAATGGCATGAACTAGGCTCACTGCAACCTCCGCCTCCTCCTGGGTTCAAGCAATTCTCCTGCCTCAGCCTCCCCAGTAGCTGAGACTACAGGTGCCTGCAAACATGCCCAGCTAAGTTTTTGTATTTTTAGTAGAGATGGAGTTTCACTATGTTTGCCAGGCTTGTCTCAAACTCCTGACCTCAAGCGATCCACCTGCCATGGCCTCCCAAAGTGCTGGGATTACAGGTGTGAGCCACCATGCCCGGCCCCTTCCATGTCTTTTTATGGACTGATAGCTCATTTTTTTCAACACTGAATAATTTTCCATTTTCTGGATATACCAAGTTTATTTATCAATTCACCTGAGGATATATTTTGGTTGATTCTATGCTTTGGCATTATGAATAAAGCTGCTATAAGCATTGCTGTGTAGACTTTAGGGTGACCATAAGCTTTTGATTATGTCTCTTTTTTCAGACTATGGAACAAGTATGTTGTTATTCCATTTTATTTGCCTTTTGGTGTGCCTTACAATATGTTCTTGATAGTCAGACATGATATATGGCGTAAAAGGAACTCTGGTAGCAGACCTTTAGTAGTGACATGTTAAGGTGCAAGGAGATGGGGTGGGTGTGGAGAAGCAGTCTATAGCCCTACAATAAGATCTAAATATTCTAGTGTGCCTGTGCCCCTGGGCTGTCAACTACAAATACCTCTCACCTTCTGCCCTCCCTCCCCTTAAGAGAGACAGAATGGCTAGAATTGGCTGAAGTTGGGTATTTCCCTTCCTCCACAAGAAAGATGAGAGCCAGATATAGTTGAATATTTTCCCATATCACCAGTTAGTTAGGCTCTGTTGAAATGCCAGTAGGCAAGATTCTGCTTAAATAGTCACTCCTGAGGGAAGACTTTGTTAAGAACAGAATGCTCTTGTGCATTTCAGAACGGTTCCTTTTCCCCTCATCTTGCCAGAAGCATAAAAAGACTTTTCTTAGATAGTCAACGTGAGAACCAGGTCAAACTCCTGGAGATAAAACTTACAAAAATATAGATCCTCTCCTGTGACTGGGTCCTCCTGGAGATTTTCACCCTCAGAGTAGTCCGCAGTGAGCTTCCAGCAATTTGTCAATTACAGTTCAGGTTTTCCTGCAAAGCATTGGTTCCTAAAGATGTTTACACTTATGAGTTTCTATCCCTGTAAGTTGTGATTCTCTCTAGATCTGTCCTTTTGGTCTCTCCAGTTTTGGGGGCAGTAGGTTGTCCTGTATCCTTGTTCCTCTTATGGATCTGTAAAGAGTTGTTGATTTTTCAGTTTCTCCAGTTGTTTGTTTATTGTGAGGATGGAGTAGCAACTTCCAAACTTCTTACATGCTGAGCCAGGAAACAGAAATCTCCTGCATATATCTTTAATTTTTGAAAATGATATTGTGTTTTATGTTCTATTATTAGCCACTAGCTAATAATAGAACATGAGAAAAATGTTGTGAAAAATGTTGTGAAAAATGAGATGAGAAAGTGTTGTGAAAGTAGCTCATTGATAATGTATTATTAATCACTTAGAATACAATGTATTTAATAGTGTATTTGGCAATGTGAAGGAGACTTAAAAATATACATTAGTTTTTTTTGTTTGTTTTAAAGTAAGCAATTGAATGTGATAATCAGCTAATTGGAGATTTTAAAAATTGGAAAGAAAGTGTTGACGTCATCACCATTTGAACTAATGGTGAAATATAATATAAATTTGAATAGGAAGACAACAACATCATAAGATATACATTCTTCCTACATTAGTATATAGCTTAAACACTATTTTGAATGAAACAGCAAGATGACTCTAAATTTCATATAGAAAACTAAGTTTCAAAAGTAAACACAAAAACAAAAACCGTAAAATGATTGAGGAGAGACTCATTCTACTGGATTTAAAAACATGTAAGAAATTTAGAATTCTATTAATATATTTTGGAGACATGAATAGACAAAAAGATCAACAGACTAACTAGAAAGTAGAGATGATGTGAACTTATTTATATAAGAATTTAGTATATGGATTATCTGCCACTAAACTGACTTTTTAAGAAAATTTAAAAATAATTATATTTCTAGAAATTGAGAGAAGAGAGAGAAAGGAACCAGTTAGGCAGATACTTAGGACAAGGTCCCCAGTAGAAGTCTTTCCAACAAAAAAGCAGCCTGGAAGAAATCAAGCTGCAAGCACTGATAAGGAAGCAAGGTCCAAGGACTTTGGTTCTTGTCCAACCAGCAAGCTCCACCTATACACAGTAGGCTTCAGTGAGCACATTCCTCTCCTTTTTGGGCATACTCAGATAAGGGAACTTGCACAGGGTTCTTGCCTAAGACAGATCTGCAGCTGGATAGATAAGTTACACAGAACCAAGCATGTCCGGAGTGGAAAATTCCAGCATCTGATGCATGCGCAGTAACGGAGGTAAAACAATATGGAGTAACTCAGGCTAAGAGCCTGCATACATACTAGAGGGATGGGGTGGGGTTAACAGTAATTTGCACCTTATGAAAATAAAATGTTTTTTTCGCCTTATGCAAATGAAAAACCCCAGCCATTAGCTTGTTTATAAAAACTTTTTCATTCAACTGTGTGATGGCAACCCTCTCAGTCCCCCTCTCCACTGTAGAGAACTTTCATCTTTCACTTATTAACTTTCACTCCAACCTCGCCCTTGGTGGCCATGCTCCTTAATTTTCTTGGTTGTGAGACAAAGAACTCCAGGTAATACCTCAGATAAGGAGACTACTGCTTCAGTGACCCTAGACTGCTTCCAAGTAAACATAATATTTTCTGTTTTTACCGGTTATAATGTCTCTCAATATAAATGATACATTCAGTATTTTAAATCTGTACAGTCACTTAAAAATACTAGCATAAAGAGAGAAAGCTAGGGGTTTTAAACATTTGTGATTGTGTATTATTAACACTACTACTGCCACTGATGTCATTTAACATGTGCTTGATGATTGGTTATCATATCTGTATAACAGAATAATTGTGGAAATGGTAAGCACATATTTTTGTCTTTTTCTTGTAATTTTTCTATTATAATGAAATTGTAGGACTGTATTATGTATGTGCCATATCAAATCAATAGCAGAAAGTAAATTAGACTATAAGTGGTATTAGGATAAATAAGTAGCAATCTAGGGAAATTTGAATTCACCAAGATTAATTTCACATACATTACTAAATTTAGTTGTGTGTGTGTGTGTGTATGTGTGTATGTGTGCATTCACCATCATTTTCTCTGTTGAGGATAATTATTTAGCAGAAAGAGAGGAGGAAGTTTGTTCACTGTCTACCTCTTGTGCTATTTAATTTATGTAATTTGTTATTTATTTATATGTCAAGATACATTGATTTAAATTATAAATAAGTAAAATATATGAAAAAGGTAATTAAGATATTGAGAGGCATAAACCCCTTCAATGTATTCATATGTAAATGCAAATAATACCTAACTTACAGATTTACTGTTATATTTAAATTAGATTGTACATTACCGTTTCTAGTCCATGAAATACCGTAAGTGCTCAAAATAAATAGAACTTGTTAACAAAACAATACCACAGTATCTTTAGTACTAAATAGAATAAATTTTCTTTCTTCTTATTAAAAGAAAATGGAAGTCAATCTAGTTTTCCAGACTCAATGAGTTATCATTTACCAAACATGATTCAGAAAGATGGGGATAAATCATAAGTTAGAGTGAGGAAATGAAAATCTGTCACAACAGTTTCAATGTTAGAAATTTGTATGCCATCAAAAATTAATCCTTCAAATTTTTATGAAAATAATAAACTAAAAGTGTTAATATATTTTTCATGATCAGTGAGATAATTCATTGGTTATCAATGCATTAATAAATAAGTATTGGTCAGTACAAAATAATTTCCTCAACAAACAGAATATCAATACACAAACATCAAGTGACAATTTTTATTCTATTTTTCATTCTCTTACAAATATTACAATCTGATTTTTATCCTTAATTACTAAGTGTTTCAGATATTACACATCTTAAAAAGTATTAGCAAAACCACAAGTCTTTAGAGACTGCTATGTAGCTAAAAGTTTTTTCCTCAATATGTGGTTATAGTGTGAAATGTAACTGTGAAAATGACATTGTGGGCTGCTATATTTATCCTCTCAAAGACTTCAGCAGCACATCAAGTTTACTCAGTTTATGATTATTTTTATTACTTGATGTTGCAGGCACAAACTGAGAGAAAAATGTACTAGCTGCTTTCTGAGTTTTACATTATTGCCCATAATAGAAACTCAGCACTTGAATCTAATTGACAAATTGATTGAGTACTCGAGACACTATGCTGAGTACATTGGCAAAACTTCATTGATACCTAAGTCCTAAGTAGAACTTTATTTTATTGCTATGTTTAGTCTTATATCTGACAATAATGTAAAGCAGAAGAAAAAAATGTTTTCAAAATTTTTCCCAAGAAATATATTTAAACTAGAGAATCAAATTTTTACCTGTTATTAAAGGGAACATTTTAATTGTCTATCATACTTTTTAAAAATATAAAAGTTGTAGCTATTTTAAAAGGTTTTTTTTTTTTTTACCAGTTTGTTTGTTGTTGTTGTTGTTATTGGTGGTGGTGGTAGAATAAGTGGCAATTGAGGGATAGAGAAGCATCATACAAAAGAAAATCGGTCTGTGTGTGAATGTCCATACTTGTAAAATCAGAAGACTATCTTAGGCACTGATTTATTAACTGGGGAGCATTAATATATGTCAAATTTTTTTAAAAACTATAAAGTGTTGTAGAAATTTAATTAACATCTTGTATTTTTAAAGAAAGTATAACAGTCAAGAAAGACTGGATTTTCATATGGTAGCAAACAATTGTATATCTCAGTGACATAAAACAGCTAACATCTATTTTCAATCCTTTACTTCCAAGAGGGTTCTGTTGATCATATCGCACAAAGCCCCAAACTGATGGAGCCATATGTAAACATATAAACAGATATGTAAACGTAAAACATATAAAATGTTTATCTGTCCTGTATCAAAAAAAGAATCTATTGCACTGACAAATAAATATCTTGACCAGCACATATATGTGTTGCCTTTTGCTGTAAGCATTTATTGGCTAGCATTAGGAAGCCTACTAGCTAACATAAGCCAGAGAAAGCAAATTTATCATACACCAGCGAGTGGGAAAATGGAAAACAATTGTCAGAAGCAATATCCATTATCACAGAAAATAAATCTTGAAAAATGGAGTAAAATGAGCAGTAAGAGGATCCATTTCACAACATGAGATTAACAATATTTAAGTCTAACATTTCTAAATATTAGCAAGCATGTGGAGCAAATGGTATTCTTATATACCAGTGGTGGAGTGTAAACTGATGCATGTCATTAGGGAAAATTTTTAGAAAAACCTAAGAAAGTTAAAGATGTAGAAGCCCTAAATCCTAATTCAGCAACAAGTTCTACTTTTTTAAAAAACAAAAAAGATTGTTTCAAGCACAGAAATAATTATTGAAACTTGCATGTAACAGTGAAATATCAAAAAGAATCTACATGTCTAAAAGTTCATCAGAGAATTCATAAATAAAAATTATGATAAACACAAAAATATTCACATACATAAAAATGAGTAAAGTAAAACTGCATGCAGCTATATAAATTAATACTCAAAATTACAAATATTAAATTTTAAAAAGGAGATTAGAGAATGATATGCATGATATGCTATTACATAAAGAATTTAAAAAGCAAAACACAATTATGTATAATTTATAACAGATAAATACCTAACATGTCATAGATATTTGTTATAACACATTTGTTATTTGTAATTATATATTTAAATTATGTATAAATATTTATACCTATAATTTATTGTTTCCCATTTATTTATAGTTACTATTTACTAAATTTATTTTTTGATGTACTTAGATTTATTATACTTATTTTTAGTTAATTAAGTGTCTTTACATTAAAATATGTGGGGAGTGGGAGAAAATTCTGATAATTGTAAAAATACAATTAAAGTAAAATCAAAAATTCTTAGGCATGGAATGTGGTCAAAAATTAACCTTTATTGGATGATCATTGTATTCAAACCCATCAATTCTGCACTGTTACATGTAAAGAGCAAAAACAATTTTTAAAAAAATTCTTAAAAGTCTTGACTATTTTTCCCAAAGGTTGAACTTTAAGTAAGTGCAGAACTCTTCTATGCAGTGAGAAATAATAAATCTACCCCCTCTGTCTGCACCACTCAAAATCAGGATAATGTAAATTCAAGGCAAATGTAGGTCTTTATACATTTTTAGAACAAAAAAATTCAACCATTTTTAAGACACCATCAATGCTTATCTTAAAATATTCTGCTCAGCCTTGAGTCAGTACTGGGCTGACTCCCATGGGCTCTGAAAATGAATCATTAAATAATCCAAAATGTTGTGAGTCAGTAGCTAAAATACTTTTATTCAGTCATCGCTGGGATATTTATACTAAATAAACAATACAATTCAAGACTTCAAATTTGTTTAAATGTATTTTTTATTTAAACCAATTTGGTTTATCTGCGCAAACACTAGTTATAACACCTCCAAAATTCTTTGCATAGTTTTAAAAACCTTTATCAGTACATGGATTTATTTACAAATATAAATACACTTCCTTTGTCTATTGGAAGTTCATTTCAAATAATCTAGGTTAATAGAATTAAAGTTAAATACTTGCAAGTAAGAGTTAGTATTATTATCTATATTTGTTGTTTAATAATGGTATGATGATTCCCTCTGCATTTACACAGGAGGTTAAATACTAAACTTAATGTAAATTAATTAAGGAATTTTTATAAAATGACTTGAGATCTTTGGGAAGTAATTCCTATTTTTAACATGATTTTGAACATTTTATATTTATACCTATTTTTACAAATGTACTGTGTGTAGAAATAGGGGTTTCTCTTACTTGTGAATCAGTTTATATCATACATTTTGATAGACAACACAGAATTAATGGATGCATTCATAAAGAAAAAAAGTAAAAATAATTTGTGTATGTGATGAATTTTTTTGGTTATACTCTAAGCAAATGGGTTCTGAAAATGTATAGGAAATTTGGAAATTAAGGTAAACATAAGCAGTCTGGAAACAAAATGAATAAAGTTCAAAATATGGAAATTAGAGAATGTATAAAATGTATTTTGAAAACATTAAAGAATTGTTACATGTTTTATTACTTTTTTTGTAGTGGCATGATAATGTGAAGATAAGCTGATGATATTATGGCAGTGTCTTTTGTTAGATATAGGAATATATCATTATATTTAGAAAATATCACTAGATATAGAGAAATAATTACTAGAAAGATAACATGCTTCTCTCTATTGTATGTTCTTAATCAAATAGATTATGTATTCTCTGAAGAAAGTAAATATAGTTTTTATTAGCCTTTTTATAGATTATTTACATGTTAAAGTATCTACATATCTCTATAATGATGAGTAAATTTTTAAAAATTGTGATTTATAAATAAAATAGAAATAAATGCCCAATAAGGAATCAACAGGAGTTTTCTAAGAACAACTTCTGGAAACTAAACATAGTTTTGAAGGTTTATTGGAATGTATCAGAACAATACCACAGACTTAACGTATTCTGTTTTTTTACAAAAATGGTTTGTGAAAATTTTAGTATTCATAATGTTTATTTGGCAAAAAAATCCATAAAATATTTAACACAAGGTATAACAATGGGTCCTAGTAAGTTAAAAACAACACACTTCTTAAAAAAATCATATTCAGAGATTGGTGACTATATTCAGAGATCACTGAATATAAAAAGAAATCAATCAAGCAGAATAGTTCCTAAGCAGAATTGTAGTCCTCATCTCTATCCTTTCAACCCTTAAAAATTAATGATCCTTACCTAAAAATAATATGAGCCATCTATGGCAAACCAACAGTCAACATCATACTGAATGGGCAAAAGCTAGCAGCATGCCCCTTGAGAATCTAACAAGGCAAGTATGCCCACTCTCCCCACTCCTATTCAGCATAGTACTGAAAGTCCTAGCCAGAGCCATTAGTCAAGAAAAAGAAATAAAAGGCATCCAAATAGAAAGAGGGGAAGTCAAACTGTTTACAGGCTAATGACTTTAAGATTAGAAAACCCCATGGTTTCTGTCCAGAAGCTCCTAGATCTGATAAACAATTTGAGCAAAGTTTCAGGATGCAAAGTCAGTTTATGACAATCATTAGCATTTCTATACACCAACAATGTCCAAGCTGAGTGTTGAATGAAGAATGCAATCAAATTCATGATAGTCCCAATAAAATAAAATAAAATAAAATAAAATAAAATAAAATAAAATACTTAAGAATACAGATAACCAGGGCCTTGAAAGATCTTTATAACTAGAATTACAAAACACTGCTCAAATAAATCAAAGATGACACAAACAAATGAGAAAACATTTCATGCCCAAGGATAGGAAGAATCAGTATTTTCAAAATGGCCATGCTACCCACAGTGATTTACAGATCAATGATCTTCCTATCAAGCTACCCATGACATTCTTCATAGAAATAGAAAAAGCTACTCTAAAATTCATATGAACCCAAAAAAGCACCTGAAGAGCGAACATAATCCTAAGCAAAGAGAACAACTTGGAGGCATCATATTATCCAACTTCAACCTACAGTACAAGGTTACAATAGCCACAATAGCATGGTACTGGTAAAAAACAACAACAACAAAACAGATACTTAGACTAATGAAACAGAATAGAAAGCCAAGAAATAAAGTGGCACGCCTACAACCATCTAATCTTCTTTGACAAAGCTGACAAAAACAAGCAATGGGGAAAAGACCCCTTATTCAATAAGTGGTGCTGGGATAACTCGGTAGACATACACAGAAGATTGAAACTGGACCCATTTATTACACAATATACAAAAATAAACTCAAGATGGATTAAAGATTTAAATGTAAAACCTAAAACTAAAAAAACCCTTGAAGAAAACCTAGAAAGCACCATTGTGGACATAGGCACTGCCAAATATTTCATGATGAGATTCCAAAAGTAATTTCAACAAAAATAAAAATTGACAAATTTGACCTAATTAAACTAAATCACTTCTTCTCAGGAGAATAAACAGACAACCCACAGAATGAGAGAAAATATTTGCAAGCTATACATCTGAGCAAGGTCTAATATCGAGAATGTACAAGGAACTTAACAAGCAAAAAATGAGCAATTCCATTAAAACTGGGAAAATAACATGAACAGACATTTTTCAAAAGAATACATACATGTGATCAACAAGCATATGAAAAAGTGTTTAGCATCACCAATAATTAAAGAACTGCAAATCTAAACCCCAATAAGGTACCATCTCACACCAGACAGCATGGCTGTCATTAAAAAGTCAAAAAATAACATGCTGATGAGGTTGCAGAGAAAATGGAATGTGTATACACTGCTGGTGGGAATGTAAATTAGTTCAGTCAATGAGGAAAGGAATTTGGCAATTTCTCAAAGACCATAAAACAGAACTACCCTTCCACCAGTAACCCCATTATTGAGTATATGCCCAAACACATATAACTCATTCTAACATAAAAATATGTGCACATGTGTGTTTGTCATAACTTTATTCACAATAGCAAATATATGGAATAAATCTAAGTGTCCATCAAAAGTAGACTGGATTAAAAAAAAGTAGTAGGTATACACTATGAAATGCTATCCAGCCATAAAGAAGAATGAGATGTTATGTTCTCTTCAGCAATATGGATGGATCTGGAAGCCATTATCCTGACTGAAGTAATGCAAGGAAAGAGAATCAAATACTGTATGTTCTCACTTATAAGTACCACTTAAGATATACACTAGAGCATACTTGAAGGTGGAGGATGGGACGAGGGTGAGGACTGAAAAACTGCCTGTTGGGTACTGTGGTTATTATTTGGGTGGCAAAATAATCTGTACACCAAACCTTCATGACATGAAATTTACCTATATAACAAACCTGCACATGTAACCATGAAATCAAATTAAAAATTTTTTAAATTAATGATTCTATGATGAGTTTGGATAAAATAATGATTAAATTTGTTTACTAGATATGCAATAAATCAAATATAATATGACTAAAATGTTGAAACAGACAATAAAAATAATATATGTTTCTTATTATATTGAGATAAGGATCATAGTTACGGGAAAATGTAATTATTATATTTGGATCTCATCACCACACACATACACACACACACACACACATACTCAAAACTAACACAAACAAAAAAATAGGTTTACTAAGATATGGCCTAACTGCTGAATGAAATATAACTTTAAAGGGATTTTGAATGGCTGTAGGTTTAAAATAAATTATAATGCCTTCTGATTTTCAATGAAGCTAAAACTTGAATTCTTATACTATGATACCACAAGTGCATAAATCTGCAAAGCAGCCTCATACTCATCATTAATCACATCCAACACCATTGAATAGTACTAAATGACTAAGTACACAATTTAAAAAGGCAAACTTTAACATTGCAGCATCTCTGGAATGATCCGCACCCATAAGATGCAGCTCCTAAAAAATTCCTTTGATCTATGTGGAGAACCATGAAAATTGTGCTAACTCTGGATATGGTACCACTTAGCTTTAAGAAATCTCTAAATCTGAAACACAGTTTTTATACTTTCTCTTTTTAGTGATGAAGTTAAGAAAATTAAGCAACTAATTTCCATTCTCCAGACACCTGGGTCCCACTACTCCATATATTACAGTTTTATTTTCAAGAAGTCATTTCAGCATATCAGGTATGGTGCTTAAGAAAAACTAAAATAAAGCCGGGTGCGGTGGCTCACGCCTGTAATCCCAGCACTTTGTGGGGCTGAGGAGGGCGGATCACCTGAGGTTGGGAATTGAAAACCAGCTTGACCAACATGGAGAAACCCCACTTCTACTAAAAATACAAAATTAGCCAGGCCTGGTGGCACATGGCTGTAATCCCAGCCACTCAGGAAGCTGAGGCAAGAGAATCATTTGAACCTGGGAGGCTGAGGTTGTGGTGACCTGAGATCGCACCACTGCACTCCGGCCTGGGCGCCAAGAGGGAAACTCTGTCAAGAAAGAAAAAGAAAAGAAAAGAAAAGAAAAGAAAAGAAAAGAAAAGAAAGGAAGGAAGGAAAGAAAGGAAAGAAGGAAGGAAGGAAGGAAAGAAAGAGAGAGAAGGAAAGAAGGAAGAAGGAAGGAAAGAAGGAAGGAAGGAAGGAAAGAAGGAAGGAAGGAAGGAAAGAAGGAAGGAAGGAAAGAAGGAAGGAAGGAAGGAAAGAGAGAAAGAGAGAGAAGGAAGGAAGGAAAGAAAGAAAGAGAGAGAAGGAAGGAAGGAAAGAAGGAAGGAAGGAAGGAAAGAAGGAAGGAAGGAAAGAAGGAAGGAAGGAAGGAAGGAAGGAAGGAAGGAAGGAAGGAAGGAAGGAAGGAAGGAAGGAAAATTCAAAAACTAAAATAAGAAGTTCCTTAGTCATCTTCTTGCTAGTAAATTCTAAAATAAAACGTGTTTACAAAATTGTCTGATGGAGTCAACATTGCCTCCAGCATCACCAGGAAGATGAGGCTTAGTTATAAAACTCCTCCATCTTCACTACATTTGATACATAAAAGTCTGTATGATATGCTAGACTGCAGATTTTAAAAGACCATCAAGCATTCTGAGCAAAGCCAAAAATGTTATAAAGAAAATAAAAGAATGAATAACTATCAGAATAAGAATGTGTGGAGATCTGACTAAATAATACCTCTATTTTATTATAGAAGGAAATGTAAATGTATGTGGAAGAGTGCTAAAATCAGGTTTAAACCATAGGAATAGGATTTCCAAGAAGGTATATTTTGGCACAGTTGCAAGTTCATGACAATCAAGTAGGTTGCCTTGGAATAAATGAAGGAAAGAAAGTTATCTGCCAATCTGCAATCACACCCCTTACTCCTACTGAACTGGCACATATACTCACAGATACTGTTAGATTTTAGGTTACTGAGTGACATTGATTTGGAGGTGAGAATCATTAGCGTCAAAAGAGTATGTACAAGGAAATGTTTTCCTTCTGTTTCCTTTTAACACATTCCTGAAATTGTTAAATTGAGTAAAGGCATTTTGCCACATGGAAGAAAGCATGGCCATCATCACCCTTCCTTTTTACTGGTATACTTAAACATTCTCATGTTTTTATTTTCTGTTGTCCCACAGTATACTAGTGTTTGAGTGTGGATTACTGGGGAAAAACAGAAACCCCCACATAAATCCCCACTATACTTTACCACCACCACCACCACCACCATACACACACACACACACACACACACACACACACACACGATTCCAGTCTTGGCTATATGTTTCACACCCATTCAGTAAGGAATTTTGCCTTTTAATTTTAAACAAAAGTCTAGTTAAAAGACAATTATTCAGTTTTCATTTTGCATTTTTCCTAGGGGGGTATATAAAGTTTGACTTTTGGGACAGCATTGACTCTGATGTAGCATAGGATCAAAACTCTACTCTGAGGTATTCTTATTTTGAGATAGCTATATATTCCTTTGAGAAATCACTACTCCCCAAACATACTCAGAAGAAAGAAGCAGCACAAACTCAATTTTTATTAAAATGAAGACACATGCAATTCTAATCTATGATAAAGTAAAATTGGAAAGCAGGATAAACATGAAAAATTATTTATCAGATACATCAGGAAAAGAAAGCTGATTTCCTCGTCAAATCCATGAAAGAGTCAGGAAGTAGAGGCACATGTGGAAGAATGCTGGATTAAAGAAACCAAAGTCTAAAAACCAGGACCTGACTGAATGTCAGTATCATGAGCCTGACTGATCACTAAATACCACCGTTCTCAGAAACTGGAAGGGGTGTTCTATAGAGACACAGAGCCAAAGACTGAAGCCACAGGGACACAAAGTATAGCAAAACGCCTCCAGGAGGAATCAGAACTGAACTCGGGAATATAAATAACTTAAGACAGGACTTTTGCACTAACAAACAGTGGCACATAGGGCCAAATTTTTTTTCCAGAAGTTTATGGGACTCAAAATGACACTACTCCCATATTTAACATTACTGCTAATAAATGATGCAATGTAATGACAGCATGAGAGTGAGTGTGCATCATAGACAGGTGTTCGCTACAGAGAGAGACAGGTTTTCTCTCTCTGTATGGGTCATTCAGGATATGGTTTCTATTTCATACCAGGGATCACCAGCACATGCACAGAACAATTCCCAACAAAAATGCAAAGGTGGAGTCGTCTTTTTTTTTTTTTTTTTTTTTTTTTGAGATGGAGTCTCACTCTGTCACCAGGCTGGAGTTCACTGGCACAATCTCGGCTCACTGCAACCTCCGCCTCCAGGTTCAAGTGATTCCCCTGCCTCAGTCTCCTGAGTAGCTGGGACGACAGTCGTGTGCCATTACATCCAGGTAATTTTTTGCATTTTCAGTAGAGATGGGGTTTCACCATGTTGGCCAGGATGGTCTCGATCTCTTGACCTCGTGATCCACCTGCCTTGGCCTCCCAAAGTGCTGGGATTACAGGCATGAGCCACTGCACCCAGCTGTCTGTGTTTTCTTATACCCAGCTGTTCAGGTAGGCAGACTTTTAAAGTATAATCCACCCTAAAGGCATAGACCCTTTCCAATCTTGGCAAGACCAGTTGCAAATCACTAATATTACTATTATCAATAAACAGTTTTGAGAAACTGCTAACAACTTGTTCGGAAACTTGCCTCTGACCCATGATTTGAAAGCAACTTTGATAATCAGTATGTTTTATGCCTCGACCAGCAGTCAGGGCCTTCCATGTATATGTATTATTACGGTAAGGCAGCTCAGACCAATTCCAGATCCGCTGCCTTTAATGCTGATGGCACAACTCCCAGCTCTTTCTACCTTCTATCACAAATCCAAATTTCTGACAACCAATTAACATATTCTGAACAAGAAATTCGAGAATCCTTCTGTGAAGTTACTGATTACCTGCACATGCTGATATTTTGAGCAATTAAAATGCTCACTAGCCACCTAATTGTAATACAGTGAAGTCCACAATGCACACAGATGTTCCAATCAACACTTCCATGTCTTGCTTTTAAAGAAGCATGTTAGCACCATAATTACAGAACACCTCTAGTGTCAAAGATGAATAGGAACTCAAAATCATAACCTCAGAGATAGGAAAACATATCTATGACATAGAGTGACTAAAAGAGAAGGAAAAATAATAGAACATTCAACATCTTGAATAATAAATGTTTGTTACATAAAATAAATAGAGATAGACAAACAAAAATGTAAAAAGATAAAGTTAGATAAATCTCCCGAAAGTTAGAAGAGAAAGACAATGACAATAGGTGAAAATGATAATAAGAAAAACAAACCAGGCAGTTCAATATTCAACTAAGACAAGTTCTTTGTGGGAGGAAGAAGAGAAAGGGGTTTAACAAGGACATTTTCAAAGAGATAATAAAAGAAAACTTACCATAATTGAATGAAATAAGTATTCAGACCAAAAAGGCATAACTATTGCCCAGCTAATTAATGAAATAGATTCCTATGAGGGTGCATCAGTGTCAAATTTCAGAGGAAGAACAGGGAAAAAAGTATGAAAACTCCTCATAATAAGCAACACACCAAAATCAGGTCACACTGAAGCAGAATTTGAAATGAAATTTTTTTCTGGTTTCTGAAGATCAATATTGGAAGCTAGTATTCAGCAGTGTAATTTCTTCATGTTATAAAGTAAAATATTTTTTAATGTAGATTCGATAGCCAGACAAATTATTCATCAAGTGTTAGGGTTCAAAACAACAAAAAAAATATTCTCAGATCAGGCTCAACAAATTTACCTGACCTAGATCTTTTTCAGCATATCACACTTTTCTCTCTCCCTATATATAATATGGGGGGAGAGAGCATATATACATACATAAATATAAATATATATGTATATATTACATATACACACGTACATATAAATATATATGTATATATTACATATACGCACATACATATAAATATATATGTCTATCTTATATATACACACATACATATAAATAATATGCATATATTATATATGCACATATGAATATATATGCACATATATACACATATGAATATATATGCATATATTATATATACATATATGAACATATGTGTGTATTTTATATACACACATGAATATATGTATATATTATATATGCACACATGAATATATGTATATATTATATATGCACACATAAATATGTATCTATATATTATATATACACACGTGTATACATATACACACATTTATACAATATTATATCAAGTTTTTATTCTTCTTTCCTTCTCTCTCCCCATATATATATGGGGAGAGTATGTATATATGTATATACATATGTATATGTGTATATGTACGGGTGTGTACATATATATGTGTGTATATATATACACATATATAAACACATACATGTATTTATATATAGATGAGATCACTCTTGTCACTTTCCTTATACACACATATAGATGTGTGTGTATATATACCTGACCTTCTTCTGTGGAATTCAGTGATTACTGATCATTTCTAAGATTTTTCCCCATTCTTTCTTGCAACCTTTCATTGTTTCTTTTAGTTGTAAGGACCACTCTCTTTCAGGGTTTTTACACTTTCTCATGGTGACAGACCAGAAAAGAATGACAACTAATCATTTTTAATCGGAGGTTCTATATTTACATGTATTGTCTATAGCAATTGCACAATGTAAATCCATTTTTATCCTTACTTATGTACAGATTTTCAAACACTTAAGCAGTGGCACAAAGTTCTAGTAGAGAGACATTGTTGTGAAAACTAAGTTACAATAAACTAAGTGGATTTGACTGTTAATGCTATAGGGATTTCAGAAAAATAAAGTATATATACACACATATAGATGTGTTTGTATATATACACACATATAGATGTGTGTGTATATATACACACTCATATATATATCATATACTATATATACACACACTATATAGTGTGTGTATATATATATTATCCCATATATATATATATGGGTGAGTGTATAGATATGTATGCACACACAGTTTTGCTCCTTATACATTTATTAGTAAATAGACATTTAAGTTGTTTTCATATCTTGGCTATTGTGAATAATGATGAAATGAACATGAAAGTGTGGATATCTCTTCAAGATCCTGCTTTCAATTCCTTTGGACATATACAGAAGTGGGATAGCTGGATATAAGGTTGTTCTTATATATTTAGGTTAGATAAATGAATTCAGCAGCAACAATTAAAAGAGTTAAAATTTATTTTGAGAATAGTACTGGAAGAAAATAGATTATTGTTTCTCATGTTGTATTGCCTTTTTCTATTTTTATGTTTAAAAATGTGTAATTACAACCAACGAAAATTTAGAAAAAAAGCATTGTCCTTGGATTATTCCAGAAAATCCTAGACACCTCGTTTTAAGAGATATTTCATGTGACGACTTTTTAATACCAACTTTAAATCCTAGGACTCCATACTTCTCTAATTATATTTTTAAAAATATTAGTACTATTCATAAATTTTCTTAAATTCCTCATCATGTCTGTTGGTTAGGGCTTCGATTATATGTTCTTCACAAATATGCGCATGGGGCCATGGTAATTTGAGAGAAATTTCTAAACTAGACTAGATGACAACTAAACTTCAAATTGTGTGTATCTGTCCACATATCTTATATAACAGAGGGCCAAGAATAAGAAAGTTCTTAAATCTAGAGAGCTAGAGAAAGAAGAAAACCTATTCAAGACACATTTTAATTTTCAATTTGCATGTTAGAATCATCTACAGTGATTTCCTTATCACTTTAAGAAGCATTCATATTCAGGCATCTATTCAGGACTTATCTTCCCTATTACCTTCCTTATGTTATCAAGATCAGCTGATGAAGAATGGTCATTCTCTGCTTCACTTTATCTTCATCTATTATCTATCTTTGTTCTGAAGTGAAATTCTAATATATTATTCTAAATACTTCTCTTTCAGCAAAAGCTATCACTTTGTGTTAGTTTTCATTTCTCAAAATATTTGACCCTGTATATCGCTACATCGTTCTTAGAATGTTAGGCTTTGTAACTTGTTACTGCAAGTTTTTGTACTTTGTTTTTTTGATCTTTCAAATTGGTTCTCTGTTTTGTTGCCTTATATTTTTACTAAATCACCTTTCCACAATTGTTAATATTTCCCTTCAGAATCTTGCTCTATAAGACCATGTGTTTTATGGATTTCTCCAGCACTTCTCTTCTGACTTTCCATTATACGTCTCCACATGAATCCTTCTTCAAAGCACAATCTATAATTGCTTGTAAGATATTGCTACAAAGATGTCATCTCAAACTCAGTGTAACATGTATAGCACAACTATCTAGGAAGGCTTTACAAATATTTACTTATTTCTTTATAATAATCACAGAAAAGAGATGGTACCATTATTCTTATTTTACGGATGAATAAATTAAAGCATAGAATGACTAAGTAACATTTCCAAAATCACAAATCTAGTACATGGCATGCAAAATATTGTTTCTCCATAATCCATAATCTAACCATAAGATAACTATATTTTGAACACATTTGAGCAAAGGAGATACTCCACTTAATTGTTTTATCTATTAAGGATACAAGGTATTTGTTCCTCAGACTTAAAATTGTATAACTATCCCATAGTTTATGAACAATAAATTACCATATACTCTTGATTATGCCTACAAAATAGTTTTCATATCTCCTGTGTTATTCTCAATTCTCTGCCAACATAATTCTGCACCCTCACAACTTAAAAGCGAGTTTTTAACTGGTTCTTCTAACAGTCATCACTTCCCTTCTGCTTTTTCGTTTTTCTTCTTTCCTTTTTTTCTTTTCTTCCTTTCTCCTTTTCTTTAAAAGATATTCCTTTCTCCACTTACTTCATGTTGCCTAAGCGATCAATTTCACTTTCTTACTTAAGACACCCAATATGCAAGCTCAGCTTTAGCCTTCAGATACCTATGTTAATCTCTGGTATTTATATTTACTACTAAATTTTGCTCTTATTTGTTTCCTATAGATTCATTTCCCTTCAAATTCCTTCCTTGACTTTGCTAGATGTGCTCTGTATCAAAGAGCCTGACTCTTGGAGTCTGTGTTTCCCCTGCTACTTTGTCTAATTATTTCAACTGGATTAAGCCAATGAGAGGCCATGACAAACAAGCAGGATGGCAAGCTGTTTCTCCCCTTTCTCTGCCCTAGGCAGATACTGTTACATTACCTTTGTGTTTCCAGCTCCTGTCAGTTAGCTCCAGCTCCAGAATCCAACTTCCACAAAATAATCACAGTCCCTGAGCTCCAATAAGCATGCTAACTCCTTTTATTATTTTTGCTTGGGAGTGATCAGCAGTTCATGCTGTTGCTAATCTCTGTAATGTCTAACCATTCCTTCTGTGGTTTCTGATCTTTTCCCTTTTTGTTCAATATTCTATGTTAAATTTTCTCTATTTAAATACTTGGAGTGGTTTTTGTTTTCTATCTTTAAAAATAAAATAAAACAACGAAAAACTCTTCAAATATTACCATCCCCATGTATGTTTCTTGGACTGGAGCGCATATTGGTACTTTATTTTTCTGAAATCCCTATAGCATTAACAGTCAAATCCACTTAGTTTATTGTAACTTAGTTTTCACAACAATGTCTCTCTACTAGAACTTTGTGCCACTGCTTAAGTGTTTGAAAATCTGTACATAAGTAAGGATAAAAATGGATTTACATTGTGCAAATGCTATAGACAATACATGTAAATATAGAACCTTCGATTAAAAATAATTAGTTGTCATTCTTTTCTGGTCTGTCACCATGAGAAAGTGTAAAAACCCTGAAAGAGAGTGGTCCTTACAACTAAAAGAAACAATGAAAGGTTGCAAGAAAGAATGGGGAAAAATCTTAGAAATGATCAGTAATCACTGAATTCCACAGAAGAAGGTCAGGTTTCTCCTGTTCTTGCCCCCTAACACTTTTATTATTACCTCATGTGGGTTATACACCAATAAAATAAATAAAAAGCATACATTTTAATAATTAATATGTAATAATCATATGTATTAATTAATACATTAAATATATATTATAGAAGAAAGTAAAAAGCAATATAAAGAAAAAGAAAGCCAGGAAGGGGGATAGAGAGTTAGGAGATTAAATTGCACTTTAGCTAGAAATTAAAGTATCTGAGCTTCAAACTCAGGTAGTTTGATTCTAAAACTTGTACTCTACTGCTAGTATCAACCTGGTTGACATATAAGTTAAAGTAACGAAGAAGCCCAGTCCATACTTACTAGCTCCCTTTTCAAAATTTAAGAATGGCTAAAACTCCACTAAAAGTCAAGTTGTTCAGACAGTATGTCCAGGTCATTCACAGAACTCTGAGTAACTCAGTGTGGTAAGTTGTCTTCCTAGGAAAGCATTAGAATTGTGCTTTCAACTGTGTGTCTGGTGTAGGCTGCCTGTGTTTATACTCTGATTTCCCTTTACAGCCTTGTGACCTTGGGCTACTTTCCTTATGGTCTCTATGTCAGTATTAATTAGTATCTAAATTGCACCAATAAAACATGGAAAAAGTAAGATAATATTTAGCCTTCAGTAATTCTCTATAAATGCCAGCTCTTATTAACAGAAATCCAAATATTTAGCTAACTCTCAAACTAACAGAAAGATAAGACCACATGCAGAAAAATCTCGGGAATGATGAACAAAAGTTTCATTAAGATATGTTCTCATCTTAAATAACATTACTTAGCAATGATCAAGGTTTCCCTTGCTTAGAGAGTTACATATATTTATCACTCAGGAGGAAGACCCCTTGGGAGTATCACTAAGAAAGAGAGATGAATATTAACATTTACACTACAATATGCTAGAGACCTCTGGAGAGTAATATAACTGTGAGATAGGCACAGAAAGTCCTCTGAAACATTTACCTATCCTAATCTTTACACAGGAAGAGCAAGAAGGGCCTACATACCCACCTATTTATGCTTATTCTAAACCCTAGGGAGGTGGAAGGGTAGATCCCCTGTACTTAATCATGGATTTTAATTCATATCATACAAAATAACAGATATGAAAACAATAACTTATAAACTACAATGCTAATGTAATATTAAAGTTGGTGGTAATCTAACATTGTTAATTAAATAGTTAAATATTTTCAGCAAGTGGTTATTCTGTACATGTTTGATACTTTTTTCATGAAGCAAAAAAAGCCCATAAGGATTTTCATTTTTGTATATTACTTCACCCACCATGCTATCTTTAGTTTCCAAATAAATTAGACATCATATGTTTATTATAAGAGGTGTTATAAATCAAACATCACATTTCAACCATGAATAACTTATTTAATAAATATATTAAGCCGTGATATTTTTACCATCTATGAGAGCATAAAAGCTCAAAACTTTGTCAAAATTGGGGCGGTCTAGATTGGAGTTTTCAGAGATTTGGAATGAAGACATTATTATCAGATTTATCCATCGATCAATTTTAAAATTCCTTATTATGCACCTATGTACTAGTCCGTGTTCTACATGACAGAAATGTAGCAATAAAATTAAGTTTCTTTCATTTCTCCTTGTGTAGCTTATATTTTAGTGGGTGGGAGAGAGGTGGAAATAATTATCTTTAATATATGTATAACAAAAATTAAGGATATAATTTCAGAGACTAATAATTATTATTAACACAATCATATAAGTAATATAATAAAGAATGACTGAGAGTGAAAGTATGATTATTTTAAATAGAGTGATTTGGAAAGACCCCCTAAAGAGATGGTATTTGATTTGAGATCTGTTGAGGATCATGAGCCACTCATGTACACATCTTCAGGAAGACCACTCTAAACATAATGAACAGCAGGTGTAGAAAAAAAAAATTCACATTCAATGGCTAAGGCAAATGTATCTGGAGCTTTGTAAATGAGGATAACTGTGATAAGAGATAATAATCTGGAGGTAGTAGGGATAGCAGCACATACATATTTAGAAGGCATTTTAAGATTTTTGCATTTTTTTTTCTAATTTTAATAGGGGCACAAAAGGAACTAGACATTTGGGCAGTGGCAAAAACTGAGAGGAATTGGAACCGAAATCATAAAACGGGAAGAGCAAGCAAGCTGGTTTTAGGAATATTCAACTACGTAAGTGTGCACCAACCAATGTGGGTCCAAACAAGAGTGAACTACTGCATGATAATTTAAGCAGGGCAAGTTTAATATAAAGAATTATTAATTCTAACAGAGAATTAGAATAACAAAAAACTACAAATATGAACGAAGTATAGAGAATACGAAGTATAGAGAATTCTAGAAGTGAATAATGTATATAAGGAATCAGCACTACCTTCAGGACTAAGATAGAGCATTAAGTCTTAACTCCCTACCACCAAGGCTAGCTGACTTCCAGACCTGACTGGAGAGGGGCACAGCCATGAATCACTGAATACAAAAATTTGCTGCAGTTCTGTACCTGTAAAATGCTCTGGAAATCTATCGTTTGGACTTTGTCAGAAATATCCTCAAGACCGTCAATGAAAGTTGTTCATGTAACTAAAAATAGAACTACCATTTGACCCAACAAT
This sequence comes from Macaca mulatta, assembly GCF_049350105.2. Taxonomy (NCBI): domain Eukaryota; kingdom Metazoa; phylum Chordata; class Mammalia; order Primates; family Cercopithecidae; genus Macaca; species Macaca mulatta. The sequence continues at coordinate 58,285,224 of NC_133422.1, forward strand.
CCCAATACTGGGTATGTATCCAAAGGAAAATAAATCATTACATAAAAAAATACACCTCCACTTACACGTTTATAACAAGACAATTCACAATAGCAAAATCATGAAATCAACCTAAGTGTCCATCAACAGTTGACTGGATAGTGAAAATGTGATATATATATACACACACACACATATATACACACACACACACACATATACATATATATGAAGCTGGAGGCCATTATCTTGTATGAAATAACTCAGAAACAGAAAATCAAATGTCACATGTTCTTATTTACAAGTGGGGCTAAATAATGGGTACACATGGACATAAATATGAAAATAATAGACAGTGGGGACTCCAAAGGAAGGGGAGAGTGGAAGCGGGGCCAAGGTTTAAAAAAATTACCTATTGGGTACTATATTCACTAGTGGATGATGGGTGCACTAGGAGTCCAATCTAATCTTCACCATTATAAAATATATCCATGAAACAAACCTACAAATGTACCCCTCAATCTGATATTTTTTTAAAAGCATATTTGATGAGGTAGTCAAGAACTGTTAAAAAAAAAAAAAAAAAGTTGTCCATGTAGAGGTATCTCACTATTGCTTTCCACAATGATAACACTCCAAACATGCTGGAAGCCACAAATCCTTCCAATAGGAAATAACACTAAAAAAAAAAAAAAAAAAAAAAAAAAAAAAACTATTGGCCACAGAATGCTGCTCTTCCCCTTGCATATCAAGAGCCAGACACTGAAGAAGTCTGCTGAGCAAGAATAGAACAGCCAGGCAGCAATAGCCATATGTCTACTGCAATGTTTTTTCGGTGCCTTCTGCTGACAAAGCTTAGCCCTATCCAAGTTAGAAGAGGCAAACAATATTGAATGACTCCATTACCTTTTTCATAAAGCAGGCGAAAAGGGTGAGTTTGGGGATGATAGGTGGTAAATTAATAATATTGCAAAGTATTTGTGTAAAAAGCTCCTCCAACTTCCATGAAATAATAGTGTTGGTAACATGTAGATATCCAGGCAGACAGAGTACTTTATGCTAGATCATTTCCCAGAATTAGACTGGATTCACACACAATATTATGGTTTGTGCATAAAATACTGGTCTATTATGTTAGTCAGAGTTCTCTCTGAGAAATGGAACAGAAAGGAGATACATAGGAGATACATAGGAGATCTCCTATCTATGTATCTCCTATCTATGATAGATAACAAATAGGAGATGCACAGGTAAATGAGAGAGAGAGAGAGACATAGACAGACAGACAGGTCGATAATAAGAAATTTGCTTATACAGTCATGGAGACTGAAATTCTCAAGACGTTTAGGCAGCAAAACAGAGACCCAGGAGAGACAATGGTTCTAATTCTAGTCCAAGTTTAAGTCTGAAGCCAATGAATATTAACGTCCCAGCTTAAAGACAGAGAGAACAAATTTTCCTTTCTCAGATTTTTGCTCTATTCAGGCCTCCAACAGATTGGATGAGGCCAACTCACACTGGCAAGAGCAATATGCTTAACTCAGTATCCAAATTCAAAGGTTAATCTCATCCAGAAACATGCTCACAGACACACCAAGAATAATATTTAACCAAACGTTGTGGCACCTCATAGCCCAGGCAAGTTGACACACAAAAATAGCCATGACACCTATTAAATACTGAGAAAAAAAAAAAAATTAAAATCTTAAACTCTAAACTTCCAGTTACAGCAAAGGTGGAGCATATGGGACTTAATCTTCCTCTGAAACAAAAACAAAAACTGTGCAAAATATATGAAACAATGGCTTCCAAGAGACTGGACATTGACCCTGACAAGGGGGTGAAGTGGGGAAGGGCAGTGATTCCTGAAAGACAAAATACACATGAGGTAAATCCCACCATTACTACATCTCACTACCTTCTGAGAGTTTCAAGGGTGCAGGTCAAAGAAAGGAATGCAAGTTGAGCCTGGCAGGATCTCTCTGACTTGAAGAAATAAACTTGAATGATTAGGGAAACCAGTGTGGCTAGTGATTACAGTACGCTAGAGCAGAGAGGTATGCACGAAAGAACTACAGAGCTCTTCAGAGGAATCCCCTCCAGCATTCAGCAGAGTATGTGTGTGAGAAAACAGCCTGAATTAGGAGTAAACCACCTGAAAGAGGTAGAGGGAAGTGTCTGATGTCCATACAAAACCTGGAATCGAGGCTGTTCTGTCGAGTAAGATTGGAACACCACATAGTTCATGGGGCATGTAGAAGTGAAACCAAGTGAGGTCTTGATTCAGTAATGAGGAATAATTAGCCCGAAATTCAACACCGCTCTGGTCTCACTTAACAAATTTTAAAAGTAATGTATGAAGCTATCAAACTGTTTCCAAGTAACTTTTACTCCATACCATTGCAAACATCAATAATATTTTGATAATTAAAAATTCTCAAAAGGGAAGTTATTGCAAAAGAAACACAATTGCATTCAATCTTCTGTCTGTAATCTCATTACCCAGGGAAGGTTAATCACCAAAGAGGACACTAAAAGTCATCACCATGCCCACATGAACAGAGTTTTCATCCAGTCTTCTGAGGGTTGTTACCCTACAGGCTTTATCTGTACAATAAGGAAACATTGTTTACAGTGCAGTTCTCTCCTTCGCCTTCTCAAAACTTATTCCTACCTCTCCCAGAACCCAGAGGAATTTTGTTTCAAAGTATTGTCTACTCTTTGGGCATATTCATCTCCCCTAAAATTCATTTACTGTTTCTCTATATTTCCCTACCTTCTCCACTTTCCTTTCTCCTATGGAAAGAGTATTTAAGATACAGCTGCAACCATCTGACCTTTCTTGGAAGATTCATACTTGTGTAATTGCTGTGTGCTTGTGCACTAATCAATTTGTAAGTCTTTATTCTGTTATTCTGCCTCTTGTCAGTTATTTTTTTCAGCAAACATAATTATTAAACCTTTAGAGGGAAAGTTTAAACTTTCCTACAAGATACAATATCACTATGTCGTGATACATTACATATGTATAATATATGTATATTGTTAACCAACCATTTAGTAAAGATTAAAATTTAAAAATGAGCTTTAGCTAATAAGCATATAAAAGAGATACAACAAAACCTTACATTCCTGTAGTAAAATTCAGATTTCTGATTGGATCAAATTGAGAATGTCCGTTTCAGACTTTTTTTATTCTAGTTTCTCTATCTCCCTGACACCATGTGCTCCCCCTCTCTCTTTTTCTCTTTCACCTGCTCATACTATCTAATAGTTACTCTTTCATAAGCAGCCAGCTGATGGGCTCATTTCACATACTATCTTTTTGTGTTGAGACACACATCAATCAGCCACAGGAAATAAATATTCTTTCCTCTTAGCTAGCATCAGTCACAAACTTACTCTAAGACACATAGATAGGTCTAGACCAAGAAATATGACGCAGAACCCTTTAAGAGGGTTACAGTCACATGGCCTTGTCCCTAAATGCCAAATATTGAAACTTTCAACTTAGGTCAGCTAAATCTATAACAGAGATTGGGAAGGATTCAACAGTACAACACAAAGCAGTACAGCTCAAAGCACAAGATAACCAGCAGGCAGCAGTTCAAAGTCCATGCTGATCTCCAGCAGTGGCCCTATTACCAGGTGGTAATCATTGCCTAGATATCCTGATCATAGTGTCAATTCCTGTGGTCACTCTATAATGACAGGAGAGACTGCTACCTAAAATTTGGTTTGGTTATCAAGACTGAAAATGCCAAACACACATGCCAAGATGGCATGACAATGTTTACTACTTATCTAATTGAGGTGTCTGGGGAGAGCAGAGGATGCCCCTCCCATTAATAGATACAACTATTATGGATCTATAATAATTAAAAATAGAAAGTTTAAATAAATAAAAAACAACGAAACAGGTCTAAAAAGGCTTGAAAGAGTAAGAAAAAGAGATTGGCTTGGAGCTTTTATTGCGGTTAGGCAGCGGGACAAGGGTGAGAGTTTCTGCAGAGGTTCAGGGGCCTGCTCAGTTTGATTCTCCCACAGTGCCAAAGGAGGGAGCATCAGGAATTCTCATCAGCTTGTTCTGATGTTGGACACAAATGCAAGAGTGAGAGGAGAGGCTTAAGAGCTGTTAGCAGTCAGACATCAAAAAATGGAGTCAGGTATTCTTTATTACCACTGACAAATTGACAAGAAATAAAAAGATGATTCTAAATTTCATATAAGACATTTGTAGACAAAATAAATTTTGAAAACATAAATATAGGATAATTGCTACTTGATTTCAAGATTTATTAGAAATCTGTAGACATTAGCGAGTATGGCATTGCATAAAGCTTGATAATAGAACAATGGAAAAGAATAGAGAATCCAGAAATGATTACACACATATTTAGACAACTAATTCTTAACAAAACTGCAAAAGTGACTCAATTCAGAGAGTACAGTATCTCAATCAATGGATATTTATATGCAAAAAAATTAAACTTTGCTCCATATCCTGCATCATAGACAAAAGTTAAGTCAAGTAAATAAACATTAAACCTAAAACTATAAAACTTCTAGGAGAAGAGGTAGAAATAAATCTTTGTGATCTGTGGCTAGGCAAATATTTCTTAATAATGTCAAAATCATGATGCATAAAAAACCTGATAACTTACTTCCATGCTTCAAATTTTACAGTTAAGATAATTAAAAGACAAACCACAGATTAGGAGGGTATGTTTGCATACTAAATATGTAATAAATGACTCATTCCTAAACAGGTTTCTTAATAGCAGCCTTGTTGACATTTTAGCCTATTTCTTTATGGGGTCCTTAGCAGCATATTTGGCCTCTATATTCTAGATAGTAGTAATATTACCTTCCAAACCTCCACAATCCTGACAATATGTCCTATGAGATTATGTAATTACTACAGGTTGAAAACTGACATAGACAATGTAAAATATATATATAAAAACAAAATGGATAAAGTGTCCGGAACAAAATGTTTGAACAGAAAATGTTTGTTCAGAAAATGAACAAAATGTTTGAACAGAAAATTCACCCAAAAACATGTGCAGATTGCAAGTAACCACACAAATAAAGGTTCAACTTAAGAATTTATTAGAAAAACATAAATGGAGACCACAAAAACATATCACTACAGACCTACTAGAATGGCTACAATTAAACAGACTATCACACTACATGTCAGTGAGAATGAAAATCAAATAGAAACCTCATCCAATGCTGTTGGGAAGGTAGAATAGCTTAGCAACTTTAGAAAACAGTTAGTTTCTTAAAATGTAAAACATACATCTACCATAAAATGTATCCATTCTGCTCCTCAATAATTTTCCAAAAAGAATAAAAGCATACCTTGACACAAAATATAAATATTTATAATATCATTATTTGTAATTGCAAAATAAAATTGAATAATGAGGAAACATGAAATTTCTATCAACAGGCATATGTATCCAAGAATTATAGTATATCCATACAATGGAAGACTACCCTATAATAGGAAGGGATCAGCTATTGACACTTGCAATGACCTGGATAGAGCTGGAGACCATTATCCTTAGCAAACTAATGCAAGAACAGAAAACCAAACACTTCATGTCTCACTTATAAGTAGAAGCTAAATGATAAGGACACATGGTGGGGAAAAACAGACACTGGGACCTAGCTGAGGGTGGAAGGTGGAGGGAGGGAGAGGATCAGGAAAAGTAACTCATGGGTACTAGGCTTAATACCTGGGTGACAAAAAATCTGTACAACAAACACTCGTGACATGAGTTTGCTCATATAACAATCTTGAACAAGTACACCTGAACTTAAAATAAAAATTAAAAAAGAAAGAAGCCAAACACGAATGACTGCAGAGTATATAAATTTCTTTATATAAAATTATAGATAATACAAACAAATCTATACTACCAGAAAGTAATTCAGTGGTTGCCTAGGGAGTGGGTGATATGAGATACAGGAGAGGAATTGTAAAGGAACACACACACACACACACACACACACACAAAAAGAAACTTCTGGAGCTATGAATACAATTATCTTGATTTGATCATTTTATGTTGTATACATATGTCAAACCTTGCTAAATTTTATGATTTTAAAAGCATATAGTTTAGTGCATGCCAATTTTGTTTTAATAAAACTGCTTTCAAAACTCCTAGACTGTAAGAAATCAAGATCAGAGACTCCATTGCCAAATGGAGCATTCGATATTATAGATCAGTCATAGGGCGAGACAGATACTCATGAATTAGATCTGAAGAAGAAAATCAAAGTGAAGTGAAAAGAAAATTTGTCTCGATTCTAAATATCTTGAGAATTACATAGAATCACAATAATTCTCTTTTAGTGAAGCAGCAGATTTGGGGGGTATTAATACATTTTATCTTTGGTAATTCCTATTTACCATCATTTCTGTAACTTTCATATCCAGAGCCATGCCTGACGGACACAGATTAGAGGCGGCTTTACATAAAGTAAAAATAATATTTTGTATACATATTATTAAACCAGAGTTGTGGAGTTTATTGCCCTCTTGAAGAAATAAAATAAAAGATTTAGTCACTTTGTAAAAGAAAAAGGAAATTGGAAGTTTGTCCTCTTCTTTCCCAAGAAAATTATTGAAAAGAGAACTAAAATAAAGATTGGGCTATGTGTTGGAGTGGGGAGCCAGGAGTCATATCCACTTGACCTTACAAGGGCAAGGGGAAAGAACAAGAGTCGATGGCAAAGAACATATCAGAAATATCAAGACAGGAATGTGAGAACCAATGAATATTATTAGAACTGTTATCATTTATCTTTTAGCATAAATTAGGTATGTTGCAGCCCATAGAAAAACTCAGGACCTAAATGATATCCAACATGTCATAGAGTTAAAGTAGTGCTTTGTCAGAAGGCAGTGGAAGGATATGTAGAAATCAGAAATTTTTGTGCTTTTGTTGAGAGAAAGCAAACCTCTTGGTGGGCCATCAGAGGTCTTGCAGAATGCTCCAAGATGGAGGTATCCTGGGGACTTTAATGACCTTTCCGTACGTGCCAACATTTGTAAGCATCTATTTACGGAAACAATCATTCCTCAGGAACTGACAACAGTTTCAGGCCAGAATCTTTATAAGTACAAGGATACAGATGTCGCTATAAGGTCATGAATCTTCTTTCTCTTATAGTCACGAGTTTCTATACCTCTACACTCAGAAACTATCTCGGAGATGATCAAGGTGAAGTGTTTACCCAAAACACACTGAATCATCCAAAAAGGAACCTGAAATAAAATACATGATAAAACTGTAAATTGTTAAATTAAAATAATATAATAACATTAACATGATAGAGCAATGTTTTGGGATAATTGCATTAATGAAAATAAGAAATACTGTATTTTCTTTGCAAATGTGAGCACAGTGTTTACAGATTTGAACTTTATTGCATCCTTTAAATAAGTAACTGGAATTGAAACAATAGGGCATGTGATTTCAGCTACAATGAGTGGAGCAAAGGGGAAATAATTAAGTGAAACAAAAGTATAAATAGAAGTATACGACAGTAAATCAGGATGAAGATGAAGGTTATATACTTTTAAATATGTACTGAATCTGTTTCCACGCAATAAAAAGTAGCATAAAAATTTATCAACGGAAAAAGTGGCATTTATTTTCTTTCAAAATATGTTTATCTTTTTTTTTGGTCTTTTTTAAAATTATTATTATTATACTTTAAGTTCTAGGGTACATGTGCATAACGTGCAGGTTTGTTACATATGGATACTTGTGCCATGTTGCTGTGCTGCACCCATCAACTCATCAGCACCCATCAACTCGTCATTTACATCAGGTATAACTCCCAATGCAATCCCTCCCCCCTTCCCCCTCCCCATGATAGGCCCCGGTGTGTGATGTTCCCCTTCCCGAGTCCAAGTGATCTCATTGTTCAGTTCCCACCTATGAGTGAGAACATGCGGTGTTTGGTTTTCTGTTCTTGTGATAGTTTGCTAAGAATGATGGTTTCCAGCTGCATCCATGTCCCTACAAAGGACACAAACTCATCCTTTTTTATGGCTGCATAGTATTCCACGGTGTATATGTGCCACATTTTCTTAATCCAGTCTGTCACTGATGGACATTTGGGTTGATTCCAAGTCTTTGCTATTGTGAATAGTGCCGCAATAAACATACGTGTGCATGTGTCTTTATAGCAGCATGATTTATAATCCTTTGGGTATATACCCAGTAATGGGATGGCTGGGTCATATGGTACATCTAGTTCTAGATCCTTGAGGAATCGCCATACTGTTTTCCATAATGGTTGAACTAGTTTACAATCCCGCCAACAGTATAAAAGTGTTCCTATTTCTCCACATCCTCTCCAGCACCTGTTGTTTCCTGACTTTTTAATGATCGCCATTCTAACTGGTGTGAGATGGTATCTCATTGTGGTTTTGATTTGCATTTCTCTGATGGCCAGTGATGATGAGCATTTTTTCATGTGTCTGTTGGCTGTATGAATGTCTTCTTTTGAGAAATGTCTGTTCATATCCTTTGCCCACTTTTTGATGGGGTTGTTTGTTTTTTTCTTGTAAATTTGTTTGAGTTCTTTGTAGGTTCTGGATATTAGCCCTTTGTCAGAAAATGGGGAAAGGATTCCCTATTTAATAAATGGTGCTGGGAAAATTGGCTAGCCATAAGTAGGAAGCTGAAACTGGATCCTTTCCTTACTCCTTATGTGAAAATTAATTCAAGATGGATTAGAGACTTAAATGTTAGACCTAATGCCATAAAAACCCTAGAGGAAAACCTAGGTAGTACCATTCAGGACATAGGCATGGGCAAAGACTTCATGTCTAAAACACCAAAAGCAACGGCAGGAAAAGCCAAAATTGACAAATGGGATCTCATTAAACTAAGGAGCTTCTGCACAGCAAAAGAAACTACCATCAGAGTGAACAGGCAACCTACAGAATGGGAGAAAATGTTTGCAATCTACTCATCTGATATGTTTATCTTTAATAGCATTTTTAAGGCTACTATTTAGCATGAAAATTTAATACTCTGTCCTTTGTCAATGGGCAAGGGTCTTTCATAAATATTCCCTAAACACTCTTGCAACATTCAAGGTGATTTGCTTTAAATGGCAGATCAAATATCTGAAACTAGTTTCTTAAAATCAGCTTAGATTTCAGCAGGTCTGAAAAAAAGAACAGATTTGTACTTCAATAGTTTCCAAGCAATCTGTTTAGTTCTGCGTATGCTTCAATTCAATTTCACAGCAATTTCATAAACAGGTTGTATTTTAATCCACTCTGCTATTAAACTGATAGCTATCACTTTTGAGTTTCATACTATGGGTATACAATACAAATTAAATTGAGAGAACATTTTTAAAGGATATGTAGTTTGAATTGTTTCTTAATAATTCTTCAATTTTTCCTTTCTGACAATGTAATGATTTGGAGTTGCATTTTTTACTGAGAAGTATTGCTATATTTTCACATTAATAATCTCATTTATGCTGAGTATATTCACTTAGCTGGATTAATGTTAGAAAGTTTTGGGAGCAGCTACTTGAACTATAACTCATAGAAGTGACTCTATGTGATTATTAGATGCTAGAAAGATGTTAGAAAGTAAAAGAACGCCTAACTGGAAGCTCTTCCCTGTAAGAGAATTTCCAACATATTTTGAAAAAAAAATCTCTATTCTATTTTCTCATCTTATTTCTACCTTGTTCCAGTTTTATAAATCAGTAAATAAAGCATTTAGTTTTTTAAATTGTTTTTCTTTTACTATGACAAATACTTATATTAAATTTAGGGAAAATGCAACTTCCTTAAGATATGAGATTAATATTTTTACTATTTGGTATAATATGACATTACTAGAAAACTATAAAAATAAAAAATATTTATCAATGATTCAATTCAAAATTGAAAGTAATGCATAGGCTTTTGTTATATTAAAAATAATTCTCATTTCAATGGCAATCTTTTTACCTAATATTGTTATATATGACAATTAAATACATTTTATATTTTACAGAAAATTTTATATATTTATATTCTAGACTGATGAAATTTGACGTTAAAGATCATAATTAGAAACTCTCCTAGCATCAAATGTACCAATTTGAAAATCTATGTGACTTGCTTAAGAAAATAAAAATGTTAATAAGGTCTTAAAGATGCTACCTTGGAAAAAATTTAGTCATTTCTTCAGTGAAAACACAATCAGAAGAGTTAAATTATACAAGTTAGAATTGTAAGTGAAATAGAAAATAATTGTAATTGAAATGTGAAAAATAATAAACATTTTTATAAGAATCTTTTAGAGCAAGCTGTTTTTTAAGTTCAAAGACAATCTCCATCATCATGATTGATTTGCTTTTCATTAGTTTTCTTCTTCCAACTTGACAGCAGCTTGCCCTTTTTAAAATAAATAAATAAAATCAGGCACGATGGCGCACACCTCTAAACCTAGCACTTTGGAAGGCCCAGGCGGGAGGATCGCTTGAGGACAGGAGTCCAAGACCAGCCTGGAGAACATAGTGAGACCCAATTTCTCCAAAGAAAGTAAAAGATTAGCCAGGCAGGGTGGCACAGGCCTGTAATTCCAGCTACTTGGGAGGGTGATGCTGGAGCCCAAGAATGAGAAGCTGCACTGATCTATGAAAGTGCCACTGCACTCCAGCCTGAGCGACAGAGCAAGACCGCATCTCCAAAAAAAAAAAAAAGTAAAATCTTCATATGTCTTAAAATGTAAACTCAGCCTTCTATTTCACTTTATATAAATATTCTTACATTTGGCATGGACCTAGTAAAAGGTCAATATGATCATAGTCCTTAAGTTCTTTAAATTCAACTTCTTATTGGTATGAGAATAACAAAAAGAATAATTAAATCACATGAGATTATGACAAAGTTTACACAAAGAAGACCTGAAAATGTGTACAGTGCTGAAATACAGTGAGTAATAAAGTCTGTAATAATGCCACAGGATATGATTAAAACTTATGGATGACAGTAGACAATGATACGTACCCAAAACAACCTCTTAGATTTCATTTACAATCGTTTTGTTATCTCCTTAAGTTAGAAGGATCAGGAATTCCAGTGGTCATCAGGGTATCTTTTTTGCAAATCCTGCTAAAATCTTCTGCAAATTATTGCTAATGAGTAATTTGGCTCTTGATTATTGGCTCGTAATTGCCACAGCTATTTCTTATTTGCTCTATGGGTTATTTAAAGGTATGTTTTTTTTTAATTTAAAAATTAGAGTTTTCTAAATATATTTTATCATTGTTCTATTTAATTTTATGATGGATTCTGCTTTATGCGCTAGTATGTGATATAATATAGCCCAAGCCACTTGAAATAAGAGGCCATAAGTAATCTCTGTGAGCAAGTAGTCCAGAGTTCATACATCACTGCTCACCCCTCTTGCAGTAGTGGTTCATCCCCAGTTTGCACCTATGAACACGGAGGGTGGGGTCCCACAAAATAAACTGAAAAAGAGAAAGCAAGCTTAACTATGAAAATTTTACTGAAGTCTGTAGACAGTTGAATGAGGCAAGAAAAAGAAATGAAAGGTACACAGATTAGAAAGGAAGAAGTAAAACTGTCTTTAATAACAGATAACATGGTTCTTCATGTAAAAATTCATAAGGAATAAGCACAACACATTTGCACACACTTACACACACACTACTTGAACTATTTAAATTTAGTAAGATCACAGGATGCAAGATTGATATATAAACATCAATTTATATATAACATTTCTGTCCAGGTGACAAGGTGACAACTGCCCACAATGAGCTTTGTTTGGGTAGTCTCCTTCTATGGAAAAATACCCTCTTATGCAACTTGTAAAAGCACTATCCAAACAGACTGGTATGAAGCTGTCACCCACAAGGGTAGGAGGTTAAGGGAACTCCCAGGGGAAAGGGGAATTGGAGCAGAAGCTCGTGTGTCTGTGTGATGTTGTTCAGCAGCACAATGGAAAATCCTTAGGTTAGAGAAACCAGAAAGGGAGCAGTGAGTTGGCGCCTTATTTAGACTGAGGGTGTGTTTGATGAATGGCTAGCCTATCTTGGGTACAGTTTTGCATGGTATGCAAAGCAGACTAGTTCTAAATGACTAAAACTATGCTTATTTGGGCTATATTTAAAGCAATTTTATATGGGAAATTTTGCTTAGTGTCTGTGGGCTTTTGAGCTAACAGGCCCAGCCAGCTGTAAAGAAGTTAACAGCATAGAGATCAATACACAGGGCCTATCTTTAACCTATTTATATTACACACACACACACACACACACACACACACAGATATAAGCAAAAATCAATTTAGCATTAAATTGGGGAACCAATTTGATTTATAACAGGATCAAGAAAAACAAAATACAAGGGAATATATTTCACCAAATAAGCCTATAAGCTGAAAAGCACAAAATATTAATGAGAGATGTAATAAGGTGTGAATAAGTTGAGATAATTCCATATTCATGAATGTAAAGACTCAATATTGCATACATACTAATTCTCCACAAATTGACCTATCAGTTTAATACCAGCACTCTCAAAATTCCAACAGGAATTTTCAGAGAAATTGATAACCTTATTCTTTTTTTTTTAATTAATTAATTTATTATTATTATTATACTTTAAGTTCTAGGGTACATGTGCATAACGTGCAGGTTTGTTACATATGGATACTTGTGCCATGTTGGTGTGCTGCACCCATCAACTCGTCAGCACCCATCAACTCGTCATTTACATCAGGTATAACTCCCAATGCCATCCCTCCCCCCTGCCCCCTCCCCATGATAGGCCCCGGTGTGTGATGTTCCCCTTCCTGAGTCCAAGTGATCTCATTGTTCAGTTCCCACCTATGAGTGAGAACATGCGGTGTTTGGTTTTCTGTTCTTGTGATAGTTTGCTAAGAATGATGGTTTCCAGCTGCATCCATGTCCCTACAAAGGACACAAACTCATCCTTTTTTATGGCTGCATAGTATTCCACGGTGTATATGTGCCACATTTTCTTAATCCAGTCTGTCACTGATGGACATTTGGGTTGATTCCAAGTCTTTGCTATTGTGAATAGTGCCGCAATAAACATACGTGTGCATGTGTCTTTATGGCAGCATGATTTATAATCCTTTGGGTATATACCCAGTAATGGGATGGCTGGGTCATATGGTACATCTAGTTCTAGATCCTTGAGGAATCGCCATACTGTTTTCCATAATGGTTGAACTAGTTTACAATCCCACCAACAGTGTAACAGTGTTCCTATTTCTCCACATCCTCTCCAGCACCTGTTGTTTCCTGACTTTTTAATGATTGCCATTCTAACTGGTGTTGGAGGGTATCTCATTGTGGTTTTGATTTGTATTTCTCTGACGGCCAGTGATGATGAGCATTTTTTCATGTGTCTGTTGGCTGTATGAATGAACCTTATTCTAAAATTCACAAAATAATTAAAATAACTTAGGATAGCCATAAAAACTTTGACAAAGAACAACTTTGTGGGCTTGCACTTGGTGATATCATACTTATAAAGCAACAGCAATTTAAATAGTGTGGCATTGATGTCATGACAGACAAGTAAATTAAAGCAAAATCATGGGATCTAGAGACATCTATACACATCTGCTGGGTTGATTTTCAACAAAGTTGCAAGAGAAATTTCCTACAAAAATGTTAGTCTTGGTGACCTTAGTCCCAGTACCCATATGGGACAGGATATCTACCTCCAGGTAAATGAACTTAAACTCTTACTACACATATAGAAAAGTTTAGCTCAAAGTGGATCCCAGACTTCATTGAAAAAGCTATGTATATACAATTTCTAGAAGAAAACAAAGTGCAAAATCTTCATGACTTTTGTTTAGACAGATACTTTGATATGACAACAAAAACATAATATATACATGGGAAAAAAAATCAATTGAACTTCTTCAAAATTAAAAAAATATAAAATAAAAAAAAATTATTCTTCCAAAGACGTTAATACGTGGGGAAGGGGTGGGGGGAGGGATTGCATTAGAAGCTATATTTAATGTAAATGACGAGTTAATGGGTGCAGCACACCAACAAGGCACACGTATACATATGCAACAAACCTGCACGTTGTGCACATGTACCCTAGAACTTAAAGTATAATAATTAAAAAAAGTAAAAAAAAAAGTAAAAAAAAAAGTTGTTTGATTTCCAAGTGTTTGGAGACTTAACTGTTACATTCCTGTTACTGATTTCTAGTGTGATTCTATTATAATCAGATAATATACTCTGATAATTTTAATTCTTATATAATTTTTGATTTGTGAATTTCTCCTTTTAGCTTTCTCAACTTTTATTTAACATGTTTCAAAGCTGTTTTTTGGTATGTATACATTTAGAATTACCTGGTCTTCTTGGTGGATTGACTCTTACGATATAAAGTTCCTCTAAATTCTTTGTTTTTAAATATGATACGAATGTACCCACTCCTGCTGTACATTTTATTCAGTCTTTTACTTTCAGTATACCTTTATTGTTTTATTTAATATAAGTTTCTTGTAGAGATACATAGTTAGTGGGCCATTTTGTGGTTTTTGGTGGTGCTGGTGGTGGTGTGTTTTTTAAAATCTACCAATCTCTGTCTTCTATTTGACATGCTTAGACCATTTAAATGTAATATACTTATTGATATATTAGGGTTTAAGTCTGCTGTTTTATTTTTGTTGTCTATTTGCTCTTTCTGTTGTTCACTTCTCTGTAGTATTTTTTTCCCTGCCTTCCTGGGGGTTACCTGAACATTTAATAAATTCTACTTTGATTAAAAAAAAAAAGAAAAGAAAAGAAAAAGAAAGAAAAGCCCAGACTGGGAAAAATTCTTAAAGTTTCATATTTGATGAAGGACTTGTACCCAGTATACACAAGAATACTTAAGGGCTGACGCAGTGGCTCACGCCTGTAATCCCAGCACTTTGGGAGGCCGAGGCGGGCGGATCACGAGGTCAGAAAATCTAGACCATCCTGGCGAACATTAGCTGGGTGTGGTGGCGGACGCCTGTAGTCCCAGCTACTCGGGAGGCTGAGGCAGGAGAATGGTGTGAACCCGGGAGGCGGAGCTTGCAGTGAGCCGAGATCGCGCCACTGCACTCCAGCCTGGGCAACAGAGAGGGACTCTGTCTCAAAAAAAATAAAATAAAATAAAATAAAAATTTTTAAAAAAAGAATACTTACAACTTAATCACAATAAGAAAAATAAGAAAAATAACTCAATTAAAAACTGGAAAAAATATTTGGACAGACACTTTATCAAAAACATTTATGAATGGCAAATAAGCATATGAAAATATGCTTGGCATCAGTGCTAACTTAATATTCAATAAGATACCATTGTAAATATATTGAATGGACTATAATGAAAAAGAATGACCATACAAAATATTGACAGAGATATGAATGAACTAAAATTCTCACACTCTGTGGGTGATAAGGTGAAATATAATCATCACTTTGAAACACAGTTTAGCAGTTTCTTAAAAAATTAGCACATGACTACTTCAGAGCCCAGATTCCAGCATTTTCAATCCTAAGCATGTACCATCAGAATGTAACATTCAGATCCCCAGTTAAAGGGACCCTAATTAATCGACTACCCCAGCTGCTTAACTCAGGTTTTTAAACTTATTAAAATAATTTCAAAAACATTGTATAGTACTTGACCTATAGTAAACTATTCTTATTATTAAATAGTAACCAAAATTATTATTTTATTGTATATATTTTATTTATTTATTTATTTATTTATTATTTATTTATTTTTTATTTTTATTTTTTTTGAGACAGAGCCTTGCTCAGTCCCAGGCTGGAGTGCAGTGGCACAATCTCAGGTCACTGCAACCTCCGTCTCCTGAATTCAAGTGATTCTTCTGCCTCAGCCTCCCGAGTAGCTGGGATTATAGGCATGCATCACCACACCTTGCTAATTTTTGTATTTTTAGTAGAGATGGGGTTTCACTATGTTGGCTAGGCTGATCTCCAACTCCTGACCTTGTGTTCCACCCGCCTCAGCCTCCCAAAGTGCTGGGATTCAGGCATGAGCCACTGCACCCGGCCTATGTATTTAATTGTTATATGACAAATAAAAGTTGTATTTATGATGTACAACATGTTTTGATATATGTATACATTGTGAAGTTTCTTAGATAGTGCTTTGACACTCTTGTCATACATATATATGACCCACTTGCACATACGTATTTCCAGGTCTTTGGGGACATATTTGATATACGTATACGTTGAAACCTCACATACACATTATCATTTTTTGTTATGTGTATGATGAGGAAACTTAAAGTCTGCTCTTAGTAATTTTCAAGTATACAATACATTGTTCTTAAATATAGTTACCATATGTGCTTTGTATCCTACAACTTTACTAAATGTGTTTATCAAATCTAAGAGTTTTTGGTAAAGTACTTAGGTTTTTCTAAATGTAAAATTATGTCATCTGTAAAGGGGGACAACTTTATTTTCTCCAATTTGGATTCCTTTTATATTTGTCCTCTTACCTGATTGCTCTGACTAGGACTTCCAGTAACATGTTGCATAGGATATTATTATATGTTATTATTATATAATATTATGCATGTTACAAAATATATATAAATATATAATACATATTATATCATATTATACATATTATATAATATATATCACATACATATATATATAAAAAAAACATACCACATTATCTTTATCCGTTGATGAACACCTAGGTTGATTTCATATCTTGTCTGCTGTGAATTGTTGCTGCAGTGAACATGGGCAGGCAGATATCTCGTCAAGATGTTGACATGGTTTTTTGGGGGGTATATAGCCAGTATTGGGATTGGTGAATCATATGGTTTAACTCTGAAATTGACTCTTGTTTTCACACAAGATCACACTTCCCATGAGCTGCTTCTAGGCAATAACTGATCATGATAGAAGTTACTGGCACAGGTTGATTCCTGAGGGATAAAGAATTTCTTTGGTAGTGGACTTTGACTTGATGATTGCCATCTTGCAAAACTGTCCTTTGATGCAGCCTAAGCAGTTCAGGCTAAGATGCTCCCTCTTAGCTATCTTTCCTTTATTCTTTCCTTCATTTGTGGTCAGAGTTGCATTGCAGTCTGGCATCTCTCCCAGCCTCTTCCAACAGTAATTGTCTTTCCCTTTGGAGTAATCTTGATAGTTTTTGTATTATTTATAATTTGGTTACTGAGAATGTTCTTCATTCTCAAAATATATGTGGTATCTCATTATTTTCTTTACTTTCAATTCTTTTGCTTTCAGTATAATATTTTCTTCTCACCCAGTTTTATATTTTAAAATTCTTTTTGGATGTGTTTTTAATCTGCTATTTTTCTAGACATTTAATAATTAATTCATGTTTTTGCATTTTTATAGGCTGAAATTTTTATTTTATTCCATTTTTAGGTTCTCTTCTCTGCTGAAGTGTTCTACCTGTTTTTAATCTTTGAATTTATTTAAGCACAGATATTTTAAAGCTCTTACAAGATAATTCCATTATATGGAATTTCTGTGTGTATATGCATAATTTTCTACTCTCTTGTTTTTCATTCATCATATTTTCTTATTTTGCTTGGTTGTTTCTGATAAGAGTACAAGACATTAAACTAGAAAAAAAATACAGGTAATTTGATGGTGAATAATGTTATCTTACTCCAGAAGAAATTTAAGTTTGCTTCTAGTGATGAATCTAACAACCCTTGCAATCCTAGATTACATTAGTCAATAGAAAATTGATACAATTTGAAACTGGGTTTTATTCTCTGTGAGAGTTTGTACCTCATTCATCATTAGTGCTAGGGCCTAGCATTTCCAAGTATAGACAAAAGTTTTGGGAAGTCTCTGATCTCTAATTTTTTTCCTTTTTGCTCCATGAACCTTCCTACAACTCTGCTCAGGTCCACAGTCTTTTAGCTACTGCTTGTAAAAATGTCAAATTCATCTAGAGGAACGTATTGCCAAATGTTGACTCACCTCTCTGAACATTGTTTCTCAACCAGATTAGAGTTTAGTGCCACATATCTTTTTGCCTTGCTAGTTCTTGAAGGCATTATTTTTTTTAATTGTGTCAAGTTTTTCTGAATGTTCTAAGTGATAAGTTTTGTCTAAAATTTCCTTGCTGAAAAAGCATTACCTAATAGTATTATAATGATACTGCAAATGATTTTTAGCTTTGATAGCCATGTATGGTGCATCAGTCTCATTGAGGAATCCCACTACAGCACCAGCAGCGAGTCTCACACCTGGCAGGGAATTATGGGTATCTGCCATATAGTAGCCAGGTGGTAAGATCCATTACCCACTAATGGCATATGGAAAATGCCTTTTGTCTGGGTCCCTTTGTAACAATTAGGAGGTCAGAATCAAAATTTTGCATCTATATACTATTAAGACTTCATTTGCACTCATGGCTGGCAAACTTACATACATTTTTATTATACAAGGAATACATGTCATAAAGAAAACCATATTCTTAGTAATAATCAGAAAGTACTTCTTGTGACTTTTGATCTACAGTGAGCTTCTTAAAATAAGTATAAGAAGCAAAAGTAATTACCATACTTATATTTAGTAGTATTTTTGAGTTTCATAGTTGGTTAATTGAGTCTGAGGTTCACCCATGGAGGATTCCATAAGAAAAGAGAGAGCCAATTCTGTAACCACAGAGATTACTGGAAAGATGATGCCTGTATGAAAATTATCTTAAATAAATAACATTGCCAATAAGGTACTCAAATCAAAGTAAAATGTCTTTCAAAAATCCTTTATTAAGGAAATTGTTCAGTCAAGACTTTTCATTTCACTTAAAGTTGTTTAGTGAAAAGGAAAAGTAACTAGTTTTGTGACTCTATTTTTAATTTTCACATATAACAAAGTCAACAGTGTCTTAACTAGCATCCTGTACAGAGATGAAAATATATAGTGCTTTATTTTGTATGCATCTAGAAATGTTAAAGTTCACTGAGTATGATCTAGATTCTTAATAAGGACGTTTGAAATTAAATCTCCTTAGATTGTTCATTATTATTACGCATTAATAACAGGCCAATTCTGACTCATGTCAAAAATTGATTTTGATAAATCTTCATAATTACTCCCCAAATAAAACTTTTTTGGTGCATACAATATTAAAACTTACAATATTGAAAGACAAAACTGTAGAATATGGTTAATATAACTTGATCACATTATTGTGAAAAGTTAAGAGAACAATCATTTTATGATAAATTCAAAAGCAATCATTTATAGGATAATTTTGAAAATAATTGCATATAATGGAAATACATATAGCTGGGGATAGCAAGTAGCTCTATCATATCACTTCAGCTTGGACTCAGCTGATTTATATTATCCCTTTCACTTATCCATTGTTTAAAAAAGGCTAGAATTCAACCAGTTTTCAAAATTTATGAAGTATACTTTATTAATCTGTTATATTAATATTATTTAAACTCTTACAAAACTACTTAAGATATACAAATGAAAAAAGTTGTTTACAAGAATTTGTCACTGCAAATGGATGAGAATGCTGCTCTGATGAGTATTTGCCACCTTTCAAAAAAGAATATGGCAGTTCTCATAAATGTTAAAAGAAATGGAAAAAAGATGGTGATATTATTACTTAACACAACACTGTGAAGTAGTTGATATTATTATTTTATAGATAACCAAGTTGTTAATTGGTTACATAATTTTGTCTGTATCATATAGACATTTATTTTCAGAAGTTTTATAAAATTAAGGTCTGATTTAATTTTCAAGGTATGAAACAGGAATATAGAAGGGAAAGGTAAGGTTGGAAAAAATTTGTAAATATCAAAGGTGGGAATAGTATTTTGAATTTCATTTTCATGGAAAAAAAGTGAATCCATATCTGTAGGTCAAAATACCAGAGAAAACTATAACCCCCCTAAACAATCTTCATATCATAACCAGAAGGAATAAATATAAAGTAAAAATAGGAAAATGTATCAAGGCATCCAACTGTCTCATGCACTATAACAAAATATCTGGATATTCCAAAATAGTCAGAAAATTGGATTTCTGTTAACAAGTGCAATAATGAGTTTTGATGTTGAATCATTTAAGTCTTACATTATTGAAGGCAAAGTTCTCCTTAATAATGTTCTTTTGCAGAGAAAATTAACAGCTGACATGTATACTCTCTGTTCCTTCTTCACTTTTTCTTGTTCCACTGAAAATTCATTCATACATACACACTCATGCACACACAAAATCTCACAATACAGTTTTAATATTTCATTCTGGTATTTGCATCTCCAGAAACACCCACTGTTTATTTCATTTACTTCACAAAAGGAGTGTATTAGTCCATTTTTACACTGATATAAAGAACTGTTCGAAACTGGGTAATTTATAAAGGAGAGAGATTTAATTGACTCACAGTTCAGCATGACTGGGAGGCCTCAGGGAACTTGTAATCATGGCAGAATGTGAAGGGGAAGTGAGGCACCTTCTTCACAAGGCGGCAGGAAGCAGAATGAACGTAGGAGGAACTACCAAACACTTAAAAAACCATCAGATATCCTGAGAACTCACTCATTACCATGACAACAGCATGGGGGGAAACTGCCATCATGATTCAATAACCTCCACCTGGTTTCTCAAGTGATATGTGAGGATTATGGGGATTACAACTTAAGATGAGATTTTGGGTAGGGACACAGCCAAACCATATTGGAGAGTCACTTGAAGTTAGATATAATATTGATCTTATTCCATTAACATTTATCTACATTTATATGTGTATGTTTATATGTATACATACATATAAATACAGATATATGTATGTTATAAATTATACATAAAATATTATGTGCATATAGCTATTTTTATATTACAGTAGAGATAAATTAGAAATATAACTATATTAAATTCCCTAGGTAAGCACATCAATTTTCACTTATTGAACTTACAGTGTGCATTTTTGATGCAGTCCACAAGGTTCCTGGTTGCCACCTATGTTTCATCTTGCACTTCTCTACCTCACTCAGTCTACAGTTGTTCATTTCTAGCATTACATTCACAATGACCCTCTTTCTGTTTTTAAAATATAGAAATGCTTTGTTCTTTGCCTTGACTGCTTCGTTTACTTCCTGAATTCAATCTCAATTTTCTTTTCACTACGAAAATATTCTCTAATCAGTCACTTCCCCATCCTCGGGCAAGTTGCTCTATTGTTTTACCCTTGTATTTCCCTTTTGTGCTATTACTATTTTATTAGATAATGATCTTTATTTGTTTACTGTGTATTTCAGTTACTAAGATTATTAAAACTGAGATTATGATTGTATTGTCAATCATGACACTCCCATCACCAAAAACAATGACAAGTTCACTAATATTAAGAACACAACAAATATCTAATAAATTAATGTGTTCCTTAGCATCTGTTGATCATCACAGACTTTTGAATATTTCTATGGCTGTTTAATGAACATGAGAAATGGGTAAATCATAAGGACTCAAACTAAAAAAGAGACCTCACTCATGAAAATATTATGGCAACCACAAATATTATCAAACAAAATCTTTAAAAACAAATGAAATTGCCAAAATCATTCTCATGAAACGTATGAGTCAAAAAATCCTCAACTGTGACCTAGGAAACTGAAAATAAACTGGAGGTAAAGCAAGGTATCTCTAAAATGTTCCACTTGAGAAGTGAACCGAAATACAAATGAATACCTTTTAAAGAAAACTAAATAGACAAGGGATAGAGTCAACATAAATTGAATTTGAAGAAAAAAAAAGCAGTACTATCATAGGCTTGATAACTTTAGATACCGGGATACTGGAATTGTTAGGTTAAAGCCAGAATATAAAATAAGCAAGAATAAAAATGAATAAAAAAGTAAGGCATTACATATAAAAATAAGGATCAAATGGGTATCAAAAAGGGACAGGAATAGTTGGAGGGGAGATAAAAGATTTTCCAAAACAAAAATTGTGATTACTGAAATAAAATTGAGCAGATAAATAAAATAGATGACGAGATAACTAGTAAACTAGATGATATATCTAAAGAAATTATTTTCAAATGTAACTGAAAGAAAATTTAAAGAAAAAAGAAAAAGAAGTTTAACAGATGTAGATAGCAATGAGAAGATATAATACATATATAATAGGAATAGATTTCATAAGAGGAGAAAATAAAAACAATAGAAGTGAAGCAATATTCGAAAATATAGTGGCTTAGTACTTTGGGAATTCTTTAAATACTCAAATGACCTATTTGGTAACCACAGTGAATCTCAGAAAGATATACAAAGATATCACCCATACATATTCTGATAAAATGTCAGAGCACCAAATACACAGAAAATATCTTTTAAAAATATTATAAATTAAAGATAGATTACTTGTATAAGAAAACAATTTGATCTTACAGACACTTTGACCTTATAGACACAATTTGACTCTAAGACACCTTAACTAAAAATATAGAAGTCAGGTAATGAAAAATTCTGAGAAAAATAATCCTCAAACCAATATTTTGTACCATGCTAATTTATAATTCAAGAAAATGATGAAATAAAGATAATTTCAGTTTAGTCACAACAGACCCTTGGTAAAATGTATACATGCCACCGAGCAAAGAAAATACACATCTTTTTCAAATATGGACCATGAAATTGACATTGGTCAACAACAACGATCCGGACACATTTTAGAAAGTTAACAGTATAGTCGATAACACAAATTTAATAAAATTAGATCTCAGTAATACGAAGCTAGCATTAAAAATGATTGAAACATTTAGGTAGTCACAAACACACTTTTAAAATGATTTATGTCAAAAAAATAAATTTTAATTTACAGAATATTTAGAACCAAGTTTTGGCCTGGGTGAGGAGAACATAAGATTCAATCACCATTTATAATACAATACATTGAAATAGTAATGAAAACTACACTCACAAAAAAGAAACAGAGCCAGAAGGTTTACAGTGTAAATTCTACCAATACTTAAGTGATAATTCCTTTTTATACAATATATTCTGGAGAAAAAAAAAATAGTAATAGGAAGAAGTATGATTTGTACTGTGTTTTCAGTGTAAATTCAATAATCAAAATGATGAGGAAAGGATAGGAACATAAAAAGTATCAAATATGAGCAAATCAAACAAAGTAGCCTATAAAAATAAATTTGAGGAGGGCGGAGCAAGATGGCCGAATAGGAACAGCTCCAGTCTCCAACTCCCAGTGCTAGCGACACAGAAGACCGGTGATTTCTGCATTTTCAACTGAAGTACTGGGTTCATCTCACTACGATCAGTGCTGGTCAGCTGCTGCAGCCCGACCAGCGAAAGCTGAAGCAGGGCGAGGCATTGCCTCACCTGGGAAGCGCAAGGGGGAAGGGAATCCCTTTTCCTAGCCAGGGGAACTGAGACACACAACACCTGGAAAATCGGGTAACTCCCACCCCAATACTGCGCTTTAAGCAAACAGGCACACCAGGAGATCATATCCCACACCTGGCCGGGAGGGTCCCACACCCACGGAGCCTCCCTCATTGCTAGCACAGCAGTCTGTGATCTACCTGCAAGGCAGCAGCGAGGCTGGGGGAGGGGCGCCCGCCATTGCTGAGGCTTAAGTAGGTAAACAAAGCTGCTGGGAAGCTCGAACTGGGTGGAGCTCACAGCAGCTCAAGGAAACCTGCCTGTCTCTGTAGACTCCACCTCTGGGGACAGGGCAATAACAAACACAGCCAAAACCTCTGCAGACGCAAACGACTCTGTCTGACAGCTTTGAAGAGAGCAGTGGATCTCCCAACACGGAGGTTGAGATCTGAGAAGGGACAGACTCCCTACTCAAGTGGGTCCCTGACCCCTGAGTAGCCTAACTGGGAGACATCCCCCACTAGGGGCAGTCTGACACCCCACACCTCACAGGGTGGAGTACACCCCTGAGAGGAAGCTTCCAAAGCAAGAATCAGACAGGTACACTTGCTGTTCAGAAATATTCTATATTCTGCTGCCTCTGCTGCTGATACCCAGGCAAACAGGGTCTGGAGTGGACCTCAAGCAATCTCCAACAGACCTACAGCTGAGGGTCCTGACTGTTAGAAGGAAAACTATCAAACAGGAAGGACACCTACACCAAAACCCCATCAGTACATCACCATCATCAAAGACCAGAGGCAGATAAAACGACAAAGATGGGGAAAAAGCAGGGCAGAAAAGCTGGAAATTCAAAAAATAAGAGCGCATCTCCCCAGGCAAAGGAGCGCAGCTCATCGCCAGCAACAGATCAAAGCTGGACGGAGAATGACTTTGACGAGATGAGAGAAGAAGGCTTCAGTCCATCAAATTTCTCAGAGCTAAAGGAGGAATTACGTACCCAGCGCAAAGAAACTAAAAATCTTGAAAAAAAGGTGGAAGAATTGATGGCTAGAGTAATTAATGCAGAGAAGGTCCTAAACGAAATGAAAGAGATGAAAAGCATGACACGAGAAATACGTCACAAATGCACAAGCTTCAGTAACCGACTCGATCAACTGGAAGAAAGAGTATCTGCGATTGAGGATCAAATGAATGAAATGAAGCGAGAAGAGAAATCTAAAGAAAAAAGAAGAAAAAGAAATGAACAAAGCCTGCAAGAAGTATGGGATTATGTAAAAAGACCAAATCTACGTCTGATTGGGGTGCCTGAAAGTGAGGGGGAAAATGGAACCAAGTTGGAAAACACTCTTCAGGATATCATCCAGGAGAACTTCCCCAACCTAGTAGGGCAGGCCAACATTCAAATCCAGGAAATACAGAGAACGCCACAAAGATACTCCTCGAGAAGAGCAACTCCAAGACACATAATTGCCAGATTCACCAAAGTTGAAATGAAGGAAAAAATCTTAAGGGAAGCCAGAGAGAAAGGTCGGGTTACCCACAAAGGGAAGCCCATCAGACTAACAGCAGATCTCTCGGCAGAAACTCTCCAAGCCAGAAGAGAGTGGGGGCCAATATTCAACATTCTTAAAGAAAAGAATTTTAAACCCAGAATTTCATATCCAGCCAAACTAAGTTTCATAAGTGAAGGAGAAATAAAATCCTTTACAGATAAGCAAATGCTTAGAGATTATGTCACCACTAGGCCTGCCTTACAAGAGACCCTGAAGGAAGCACTAAACATGGAAAGGAACAACCAGTACCAGCCATTGCAAAAACATGCCAAAATGTAAAGACCATCGAGGCTAGGAAGAAACTGCATCAACTAACGAGCAAAATAACCAGTTAATATCATAATGGCAGGATCAAGTTCACACATAATAATCTTAACCTTAAATGTAAATGGACTAAATGTTCCAATTAAAAGACACAGACTGGCAAACTGGATAAAGAGTCAAGACCCATCAGTCTGCTGTATTCGGGAGACCCATCTCACACGCAGAGACATACATAGGCTCAAAATAAAGGGTTGGAGGAAGATTTACCAAGCAAATGGAGAACAAAAAAAAGCGGGGGTTGCAATACTAGTCTCTGATAAAACAGACTTTAAACCATCAGAGATCAAAAGAGACAAAGAAGGCCATTACATAATGGTAAAGGGATCAATTCAACAGGAAGAGCTAACTATACTAAATATATATGCACCCAATACAGGAGCACCCAGATACATAAGGCAAGTCCTTAGAGACTTACAAAGAGACTTAGACTCCCATACAATAATAATGGGAAACTTCAACACTCCACTGTCAACATTAGACAGATCAACCAGACAGAAAGTTAACAAGGATATCCAGGAATTGAACTCATCTCTGCAGCAAGCAGACCTAATAGACATCTATAGAACTCTCCACCCCAAATCAACAGAATATACATTCTTCTCAGCACCACATCGTACTTACTCCAAAATTGACCACGTAACTGGAAGTAAAGCACTCCTCAGCAAATGTACAAGAACAGAAATTATAACAAACTGTCTCTCAGACCACAGTGCAATCAAACTAGAACTCAGGACTAAGAAACTCAATCAAAACCGCACAACTACATGGAAACTGAACAACCTGCTCCTGAATGACTACTGGGTACATAACGAAATGAAGGCAGAAATAAAGATGTTCTTTGAAACTAATGAGAACAAAGATACAACATACCAAAATCTCTGGGACACATTTAAAGCAGTGTGTAGAGGGAAATTTATAGCACTAAATGCCCACAAGAGAAAGCAGGAAAGATCTAAAATTGACACTCTAACGTCACAATTAAAAGAACTAGAGAAGCAAGAGAAAACACATTCGAAAGCTAGCAGAAGGCAAGAAATAACTAAGATCAGAGCAGAACTGAAGGAGATAGAGACACAAAAAACTCTCCAAAAAATCAATGAATCCAGGAGTTGGTTTTTTGAAAAGATCAACAAAATTGACAGACCACTAGCAAGACTAATAAAGAAGAAAAGAGAGAAGAATCAAATCGACGCAATAAAAAATGATAAAGGGGATATCACCACCGACCCCACAGAAATACAAACTACCATCAGAGAATACTATAAACAACTCTACACAAATAAACTGGAAAATCTAGAAGAAATGGATAATTTCCTGGACACTTACACTCTTCCAAGACTAAACCAGGAAGAAGTTGAATCCCTGAATAGACCAATAGCAGGCTCTGAAATTGAGGCAATAATTAATAGCCTACCAACCAAAAAAAGTCCAGGACCAGATGGATTCACAGCTGAATTCTACCAGAGGTACAAGGAGGACTTGGTACCATTCCTTCTGAAACTATTCCAATCAATAGAAAAAGAGGGAATCCTCCCCAGCTCATTTTATGAGGCCAACATCATCCTGATACCAAAGCCTGGCAGAGACACAACAAAAAAAGAGAATTTTAGACCAATATCCCTGATGAACATCGATGCAAAAATCCTCAATAAAATACTGGCAAACTGGATTCAGCAACACATCAAAAAGCTTATCCACTATGATCAAGTGGGCTTCATCCCTGGGATGCAAGGCTGGTTCAACATTCGCAAATCAATAAACATAATCCAGCATATAAAGAGAACCAAAGACAAGAACCACATGATTATCTCAACAGATGCAGAAAAGGCTTTTGACAAAATTCAACAGCCCTTCATGCTAAAAACGCTCAATAAATTCAGTATTGATGGAACGTAGCTCAAAATAATAAGAGCTATTTATGACAAACCCACAGCCAATATCATACTGAATGGGCAAAAACTGGAAAAATTCCCTTTGAAAACTGGCCCAAGACAGGGATGCCCTCTCTCACCACTCCTATTCAACATAGTGTTGGAAGTTCTGGCTAGGGCAATTAGGCAAGAGAAAGAAATCAAGGGTATTCAGTTAGGAAAAGAAGAAGTCAAACTGTCCCTGTTTGCAGATGACATGATTGTATATTTAGAAAACCCCATTGTCTCAGCCCAAAATCTCCTTAAGTTGATAAGCAACTTCAGCAAAGTCTCAGGATACAAAATTAATGTGCAAAAATCACAAGCATTCTTATACACCAGTAACAGACAAACAGAGAGCCAAATCAGGAATGAACTTCCATTCACAATTGCTTCAAAGAGAATCAAATACCTAGGAATCCAACTTACAAGGGATGTAAAGGACCTCTTCAAGGAGAACTATAAACCACTGCTCAGTGAAATAAAAGAGGACACAAACAAATGGAAGAACATACCATGCTCATGGATAGGAAGAATCAATATTGTGAAAATGGCCATACTGCCCAAGGTAATTTATAGATTCAATGCCATCCCCATCAAGCTACCAATGAGTTTCTTCACAGAATTGGAAAAAACTGCTTTAAAGTTCATATGGAACCAAAAAAGAGCCCGCATCTCCAAGACAATCCTAAGTCAAAAGAACAAAGCTGGAGGCATCACGCTACCTGACTTCAAACTATACAAGGCTACAGTAACCAAAACAGCATGGTACTGGTACCAAAACAGAGACATAGAGCAATGGAACAGAACAGAGTCCTCAGAAATAATACCACACATCTACAGCCATCTGATCTTTGACAAACCTGAGAGAAACAAGAAATGGGGAAAGGATTCCCTATTTAATAAATGGTGCTGGGAAAATTGGCTAGCCATAAGTAGAAAGCTGAAACTGGATCCTTTCCTTAGTCCTTATACGAAAATTAATTCAAGATGCATTAGAGACTTAAATGTTAGACCTAATACCATAAAAATCCTAGAGGAAAACCTAGGTAGTACCATTCAGGACATAGGCATGGGCAAAGACTTCATGTCTAAAACACCAAAAGCAACGGCAGCAAAAGCCAAAATTGACAAATCGGATCTCATTAAATTAAAGAGCTTCTGCACAGCAAAAGAAACTACCATCAGAGTGAACAGGCAACCTACAGAATGGGAGAAAATTTTTGCAATCTACTCATCTGACAAAGGGCTAATATCCAGAACCTACAAAGAACTCAAACAAATTTACAAGAAAAAATCAAACAACCCCATCAAAAAGTGGGCAAAGGATATGAACAGACATTTCTCAAAAGAAGACATTTATACAGCCAACAGACACAGGAAAAAATGCTCATCATCACTGGCCATCAGAGAAATGCAAATCAAAACCACAATGAGATACCATCTCACACCAGTTAGAATGGCGATCATTAAAAAGTCAGGAAACAACAGGTGCTGGAGAGGATGTGGAGAAATAGGAACACTTTTACACTGTTGGTGCGATTGTAAACTAGTTCAACCATTATGGAAAACAGTATGGCGATTCCTCAAGGATCTAGAACTAGATGTACCATATGACCCAGCCATCCCATTACTGGGTATATACCCAAAGGATTATAAATTATGCTGCTATAAAGACACATGCACACGTATGTTTATTGCAGCACTATTCACAATAGCAAAGACTTGGAATCAACCCAAATGTCCATCAGTGACAGACTGGATTAAGAAAATGTGGCACATATACACCGTGGAATACTATGCAGCCATAAAAAAAGGATGACTTTGTGTCCTTTGTAGGGACATGGATGCAGCTGGAAACCATCATTCTTAGCAAACTATCACAAGAACAGAAAACCAAACACCCCATGTTCTCACTCATAGGTGGGAACTGAACAATGAGATCACTTGGACTCAGGAAGGGGAACATCACACACAGGGGCCTATCATGGGGAGGGGGGTGGGGGGAGGGATTGCATTGGGAGTTATACCTGATGTAAATGATGAGTTGATGGGTGCAGCACACCAACATGGCACAAGTATACATATGTAACAAACCTGCACGTTATGCCCATGTACCCTACAACTTAAAGTACAATAATAGTAAATAAATTAAAAAAAAAAATAAATAAGAGCTCCTTAAGCTGCCTTCCACCTGATTCCCTCTTATTTGAAGGATTCTTAGCTGCATGGTTACTACGGGTTTTTTTTTTTTTTTCTTTCTTTGTTATTGAGTTCAGCAAGGTAACAACATGTAAACAGTTGGGCCATTTGAAATAAACACATTGTATGTTCAGTAGCCTCCCAAACATAAAACCTTCATTATATTAACTATTTTCCTGACAGCAAAAGAGGGCCAAACTTGGACATAGGCAGTGCAGGTCACAGTCTACTTGATGAAATTTTAGAAGCATCAGGAAAGGCTCCAAAACATCTTCCACCACCTTCTGCTTTATGCTTTCTAAGCTTTTAATAGCTTTTCCAAGGTACAATCGACAGAATAAACTGCCTATATTTAATAAACTGTACAATTCCATGAATTTCAGCACATCCACACAACGAAAGCATCACCACGATCAAGATAATGAGCATTTCATCACCCTCAGAAGTTTCATCCTGCCCCTTTGTACTCCATCCCCCCATGCTCCTCCCCCACCTTCAGACAACCACTGCTCTACTTTCCATCGAGAGATTAATTTGCATTTCTAGAATTTGTGAAAATAAAATCATATAGTATATACGCTTTTTGCCTCCCTTCCTTCATTCAGTTAAATAAATTATTCCATGTTGTTATAAAAAAAATAAAAATAAATAAATAAATAAATTTGAGTAGATTGCAAAAATTTTCTCCCATTCTGTAGGTTGCCTGTTCACTCTGATGGTAGTTTCTTATGCTGTGCAGAAGCTCTTTAGTTTAATTAGATCCCATTTGTCAATTTTGGCTTTTGCTGCCATTGCCTTTGATGTTTTAGACATGAAGTCTTTGCCCATGCCTGTGTCCTAAATGGTACTATCTAGGTTTTCTTCTAGGGTTTTTATGGTATTAGGTCTAACATTTAAGTCTCTAATCCATCTTGAATTAATTTTCGTATAAGGAGTAAGGAAAGGATCCGGTTTCAGCTTTCTACTTATGGCTAGCCAATTTTCCCAGAACCATTTATTAAATAGGGAATCCTTTCCCCATTTCTTGTTTTTGTCAGGTTTGTCAAAGATCAGATGGCTGTAGATGTGTGGTATTATTTCTGAGGACTCTGTTCTGTTCCATTGGTCTATATCTCTGTTTTGGTACCAGAACCATGCTATTTTGGTGCAATCTACTCATCTGACAAAGGGCTAATATCCAGAACCTACAAAGAACTCAAACAAATTTACAAGAAAAAAAACAAACAACCCCATCAAAGAGTGGGCAAAGGATATGAACAGACATTTCTCAAAAGAAGTCATTCATACAGCCAACAGACACAGGAAAAAATGCTCATCATCACTGGCCATCAGAGAAATGCAAATCAAAACCACAATGAGGTACCATCTCACACCAGTTAGAATGGCAATCATTAAAAAGTCAGGAAACAACAGGTGCTGGAGAGGATGTGGAGAAATAGGAACACTTTTACACTGTTGGTGCGATTGTAAACTAGTTCAACCATTATGGAAAACAGTATGGCGATTCCTCAAGGATCTAGAACTAGATGTACCATATGACCCAGCCATCCCATTACTGGGTATATACCCAAAGGATTATAAATCATGCTGCTATAAAGACACATGCACACGTATGTTTATTGCGGCACTATTCACAATAGCAAAGACTTGGAATCAACCCAAATGTCCATCAGTGACAGACTGGATTAAGAAAATGTGGCACATATATACCATGGAATACTATGCAGCCATAAAAAGGATGAGTTTGTGTCCTTTGTAGGGACATGAATGCAGCTGGAAACCATCATTCTTAGCGAACTATCACAAGAACAGAAAACCAAACTCTGCATGTTCTCACTCATAGGTGGGAACTGAACAATGAGATCACTTGGACTCGGGAAGGGGAACATCACACACTGGGGCCTATCATGGGGAGGGGGGAGGGGGATGGATTGCATTGGAAGTTATACCTGATGTACATGACGAGTTGAGGGGTGCTGACGAGTTGATGGGTGCAGCACACCAACATGGCACAAGTATCCATATGTAACAAACCTGCACGTTATGCACATGTACACTAGAACTTAAAGTATAATATTAATAATAAATAAATAAATTTAAATAAAAAAATCTTTAATCCATCTTGAATTGACTTTTGTTTATGGTAAAAGATAGATGTCCAAGTCCATTCTTCCTGCATAGTAAGTTTTAAAACCAATAGCAGCTAGATTGTGCAAAATGGGTTCTGACAGGCTGCTACCTATGTAATGATCATAAGAATTTTTTATAATTAAACTTTTTTCAATGTGCTGAAATAAGTTTCATGATGGCAAGAATTGTGATTTATTTACTTTTTAATGTTTGTATAACTTTGCACCTAATGTATTGCATAGCACCTAATAGGTGAATAATAAATTTTTAGTAAGCGAATGAGAAAATGAATGCCCAGAAATGAGAAAATAAAGCTCTTACCTTATATATGTATCAAAAAAAAATAAATTAAATAAATAAATAAATAAATGAATTTGAATGTTTTCAAGCATTCAAAAAAGGTTTAACGTGTTAAAAATTATGATTTTTTTACTATACTATGAAATAAAAAGAAAATCCATATAACCTCAGTATTAGGTGAGAAGTCATTTATTATATATTAACAGATATTCATAACTTACAATAATCAAAATGACTACAAGTAATTCTAAGTAACCTGAAACAGATGGAAACAGTTTTTCCTTGATTAAACACAAAATGTAGAGTGTAAAAATTATTTCTTTAAAATTGGCAATATAATTAAACTTCACTATTCATACAGGAAAAACTCAATAACTTTTCAACAAATGAACATACAGGAATGTCAGCAGAACCCCATTAGATATGTGAACATCCTTCAGATCCCTAGCAAGCTACTGCCAGTAGGCCTTCACTCTAAATAAATGCTACCAGTATACTGACTTTCAAAATAATAAACCGGTCATGCTAATCTTAAAACTTTATGTGAACAGAATTATAAAATATATGAAATTTTTTCTGGCTTCCTTCGATCAAATAACTGGAGGAGTCATCCTTGTTTTTGTGAACAGTTGCACCTTATTATGTCCATTGTTTAGTAGTCTATTTTATAAGTATATCCCAATGTCCAAGCTCAATGTTTGACTATGGTGACTAGTTTATGATGCATAAATGTATGCATATTTCCTGGCTGTATTCCTAGGAATATAAATTCTGGTTCATAGAGTGTTCCTGCCTATGTTCAGCTTTTGTAGATCTCTTGCCAAATAATTTTTCCAAACTGGTGGATTATGAGAGTGAAAAAAGTCCTTAACATCCTTATTGTCTTGACATTTTCTGTCTTTTTCATTTAGTCATTCTTTTGAGTATGTAGTAGTATATTGCATTGTGGTTGTAATGTACTTACACATTCATTTTCTATTATTTTATTAGTTCTCCAATAGATTATAGAGTTTATTTTTAAAGTAATACAATTTAACCCAAATTATACCTTTACTACTTTTCAATAATGCTGGAATATTAAAACATGATAACATAATTTTTCTGGTTGTAATATTTTACAATGTATTTCAATTTCCACATGTATTTTAGACCTCACAGTATATTACTATCACTGTTTTAAAAGTAAATATTCAGACAGTGCCCATTAACTTTATGCACTGGTTTACCTTTTTCATTGTTCTTTATTCCTTTCTATAACCATGTTTCATTCTGAGTATATTTTCGCTAGTCTTTCTTTTAGGTAAGGTTCTTCTGGTGACAAATTCTGTTGTATTTAGTAGAAAACTTATCTCATTTGATTATGGGGAACATTTTTGCTAGGTATGAAATTCCAGTAGGCTAATATTTAGAACTTTAAATAATTTTACCAATTTGCATCCAAAACTACATATTTTTGTTGATAAGTTGGCTTTTATTCTTAATTTATTTTCCTCTCTATTTTTAAGATTTCTCCTTTAATTCTACATTTTATGACTCAGCGCATTCTGTTCAAAGTTTGGAGAGCTTTTAGAATCTGAATTCATGTATTTCGTCTGTTTAAAAAACAAATGCCGTTTTTAAAATATGATTTTTTTCCATTATTTTCCTTCTCTCCTCGTGGAACACAATTACATGAATATTGAACCTACAATTACTCTTGTGCCTCGATTGCTGTTTCCAATGTTTTTAATCATATTTTTTCCTCTCAGTATATTGTTTTGGAAGTTTATCGTGACCATTTTTCAGTTTTATGTGCTTGCTTTCAATTATATTTTATCTACTTTTAATCTCATCTAACAAATTCTTGTGTTCATTTTTTTAAGTTGTGTTTCCTTTAATTTTTTGGGTACATAATAGGTGTATATATTTATGGGGAACATGAAATATTTTGATATAGGCATGGGGAAAGAAAAAAGAGTGGGAGTCGCTATACTTAGACAAAATAAATTTCAAGGCAAAAACTACGAAAGACAAAGATGGTCACTATGTAATGATAAAGGCATCTAGAAAACTTTTAATTTTAGATTTTATATTTTGCAATCTGGAATCACAAGTTCTGAAGTCTAATTCTCTAGTGAAATTGTTCACCTTTTCATCTACTTTCTGTAACACTTAACATTAGCAACAGTTATTTTAAAAACCTTATCAGCTCATTCTAACATCTGTATTATTGTGGATCTTTTTATGTTGTCTTTTTCTTTCCTTATTTTACATTTTGTGGTGCTATTTTCTTTGCATGACTAATGTATTTTAATTGAATAACAGCATTATGTATAGAAAATTGTAAGGACATCATATGACAACCATAACATATTGCTGTAAATATATTCAAAGTAAGATGAATATACATTAAAAATCTAAAATATCACTACACATTCTCTATATTTTATAAGCATATGTTTAAAAATATATATGCATAAAACACCTGGCAGAATGTTCAAATGGATAATAACTGGGAAAGTAGTAGGTAACTACTTTGGAGAAAAAGAGAACTTTAGTCTTATCTGTAATATATCATTACTTTTTAAAGATACTATGTTTGTTTCATTTAAGAATACATTTATTTTCAATGTCTACAAACATTGTGAGCAGTAATCTGTGCTTTTATAGTAGAAAACTAGCAAAAGGAACAATTTTCTTATTCAAAAAATGCTGAATTTAAGTTCTGCTTTTACAAAAAGATAGCAAACAAATTTTTAGTGTCTATTTGCATTTTGTATGGGAGTTTATAAGAAACTATAAGAATTTCTGCAAGGAATATTAAAATTAAAAACATGAAGTAATGTATCATACAATTTTTTAAATGACCATATCTTTATCCTGATTGTAGATTTCCTAACTTCACAAAATAATATTAATGATTCATTTTTGTTGAGCAAACTGAGAAACAACAAATTTAAGGACTTTGTTTTACTTTAATAACTCACTAATTCCTCCTATGGTATCAATAAAAATATGTTATTCTTCTATTCTGTTTTCTTCTCTGGTAGGAGCTCCAACAGTGCAAGTTTTTAGCCTTTATTTAATACATTTTTCATGCCTACCAAAGTGCCTAGCCTTTAAAAAGTAATTGATAGATGTGGGTGAATAAAAATGTACATGTGTGACATTACTCTCATATTCTGCTGAATATTTCTGAAATTCTGTGGTAGTAGTCAGGTGTTAAAATTCAGGGATTTTATGTACATTGCCACTTTTGCATAAAAAGACCTTACTTCATTCTGCAAGGATGGACTTATTCTAAATGTTCATTCTCCACTTAAATGTTATTTCATAAAAAACTCACCAATTCTCAATATAAAGTTTGTCTCAACACTTACTGTGGCTTTTCTTTCACGACCATACACACACACACACACACACACACGTATGATATACACATATATGTATATATCTCATTTGCGCTTTCTTGTTCATTGCAAGTCTCTCATATTGCGCCATAAGTGGCATCTGAATACATATTTTGACCAATTTAATTATTATTACATTCTTAGCCCTTGTATTGGAGGAATGATGCTTCAGGCTGAAGAGTTCTATCTAGA
The DNA here is from genome assembly GCF_049350105.2 of Macaca mulatta. NCBI lineage: Eukaryota > Metazoa > Chordata > Mammalia > Primates > Cercopithecidae > Macaca > Macaca mulatta. The sequence continues at coordinate 58,320,650 of NC_133422.1, forward strand.
TATTCTGGTTATCATGTGAATTTGCTTCTTTGTAGAAACAAAAGCTTATATTTGTGTATGATAGAGTGTGTGATAGAATGCTTATCCTTATTGTTCTACTTTTCATGGTCCTAACTGTATTTGCCAACAAGCTCTATTTGCACTGACAACAGAACATTGTAAAAGGGAATACACTTACAGATCTCAGAAATTCTTCCTAAGCAAGTGCCAGTGCCACTCAAAGGGAGTCATGAGTTCAAGACTTAATGCTCTAATAAAGCCGTACATTCCAAAGTGAGTCATTTACAATGATACTTCATTATCAGTAAAGTGAATCCAGATATCCTATACATTTTGGGGAATAGTTTCAAATCTCATCTCCCTACAGCACTCCCAGTGAAATGAAGTCAAATAAAACAAATCCTGATTTTTCACATTTACTGTTACTAAAGAAAAGAACAAAGTAGTGCCAAGGGGAATGAGAGAATAAAGCTATGGCTATTCAGTTGTGAAGAAAGTAAATTAATAAAACTAACCACATTTCTTTTTTTACATGCTTTCAGTAGATGCCCCTAGAGAATAATTCCCTTTATGGAACAGAATAAGGATGGGGGAATAGACAGCTTTGTAACTGGGTCTTTGTTAGTAACATTTGCATTCAATGTGTCACAATGAACTAATATGTCATCCTGTTTGCCATCTAAGGCTTGATTTCTTTTTCTATGAGCTGTTCCTTTTTCATGATGTTTACTAGACATTTTAGTAAATATTATACTCTCATTAAAAGCACTACATAAAATGTTATCAGAGGGAAGAACAAAAACAACCTTGTGAGTATACTCAAGGGAATTTTTTAGGTCATTAAAACATATGATACTCTGGGCTCATGTGATATATTCAATCTATCTTTTGCTATTGCTGTGTAAAAATTAATACAATATAAAAAAAAAAACCTTTATCTACGATGACAAACTGTACAACTTCCAGGATGTTCACCTGCCATGAGGAGGATTTTTCATTTCAATGGCTAGCTGAGTGATATATGTGCAGATATTTTCCAAGCTGTCTATCTAGCTATCTTTTCCTGTAGCGGATTCCATTTAAGAATTAGTCCAGTATCATTTAATAGCATGCCATATAGGAATACATTTTTCTAGCTAGATAGATAGATACATATGCTTACACACATATTTCAGCTTTAAAAAAAAACAGAATGGAGGCAAGTACTTCGGCAAATAAAATATTTTTGTCTTAATTCTAATCTACCAATACTTTCCAACTAAAGTATCTCTTCTTTCTTAAAAGTTTCAAAAAAAATAAACATTAAATCTATCTGTATCTGACATAAGCCAACTTATTTATGGAATAAAGAAGTTGTCAACTTAGTTTATGTTATTCCTGTATTCATTCATAAAATAATGAATTTATAAACTTAGTTTACCTATATAGTTTCATAATCTACTGTCTCAATAAGTCAATATAACATTTTTACTAGCATAGATTAAATATGATTTATTAAGTTTCTATATGTTCATTTTTCTTTAAAAAAAGACATTTCTAAATGATTGCATATGAAAAAAACATTCCATTTGAAAAGTAATGTTTAAAATTTCACAGTTACCAGTTAAAACAAAAGATGTGGTTTCTAGATTAATAAACAATAAAATTGAATTTAGCAGGTTTACATAGAGAATTAAAAATTATGAAGAAATATTCTCTTTTTAAAAACTCATCTTAGGAAAAATATCCCTTTTCTTCATCATTGTAAAATTAATGACAACCTTTCAATTGTCATTCACTAAAAAACAATCATTATCAAAGTTGACAGAAAATGTTGATTCTTAGGAAAGTTTCATCCCACAACTATTAAATTTCTGGTGGGTAGGATTTGGAATTAGATTTTCAAACAAAATCTTCATTGGTTTTTAAGTCAATGACCCAGCAAAAATATTAAGTCACAATACAGGATTTATTAATCTAAAGCAAAGTAACAGCAAGTAGGTCATTTTGAAGTATATGTACATATGTATTGTACATGTACTAATTTCACTTAGGTAGTGACTGAAAGAAAACACTTATATGTGGAAAGTGAAAAAACATATAAGTCTTTAACCATAAAGAACAATAAGAATGCTTCCTGAATTGTTTATTTTACTTAATCTGCCTAACTATAACTTGCTCTAGTAATTATGACTTTATGCCATATTAACACACACAAATAATGCATATATATTTACACATATGTATTAGTCTGTTCTCATGCAGCTAACAAAGACATACCTAAGACTGGATAATTTATAAAGGAAAGAGGTTTAGTGGACTCACAGTTCCACGTGGCTGGGGTGACCTCACAATCATGGCGGAAGAAAAGAAGCAGCAAAGGCACCTCTTACATGGCTGCAGGCAAGAGCGCTTGTGCAGGGGAATTCCCATTTATAAAACCATCAAATCTTATGAGGATTATTCAATATCACAAGAACAGTACGAGGGAATCTGCCCCCATGATTCAATAATCTCCACTCCGCCCCATCCTTGACACATGGGGATTATTACAATTCAAGATGAGATTTCGGTGGGCAAACCGCTAAGCCATATCAACATGCATATTAAATATGATCAATTATAGGCATTAATCTTTTTGTTGTTTGTAGAAGTGGGACTTCTAGTGTTCTTTTGTCAAGAAGCAATTATTTTTCAATAGTTGCTTGTTATCTACCACGCCATATCAATAAATTTTTTTAGTAGGAAATGGTATTTCAAATATCTGTGGGTTGTCATTGTTTATAAAATGCTGTTGAATTTAGTTACTCGTTTTTCAATGGAATGAGCTTTCTAAAACACGTTTTTAGAGAAAATATCTTAATCTCTACTGATGGTTCCAAAATGGTTCAACTGTTAAGTTATAGAATTTTTGTTTTTCTTGAACAGTGAGGTTTTGGGAGGACTGATAGCATGGGTTAAAATATGTGTTTTCAATCCCAATACTTCTATTACATGTGAAGTTCCTTACCTTGAGTAAGCCACACTGTTCAGTATTATTTTCCACTGCTGTAAAATGGGATAATATTGCTTACATTGTAGGATTATTTTTAAAAGCCATCAAGAAAAATATAATTTCAAAAGCAAAAAATCTTGGTTTAAAGTTTTCTCAGTCAGTCTTCCCACATTATTCACATTTTTCTTCATCTCCTCATATTTATGTATCCCCTAGTTATTTCATTTTTTTACTGCATTTATTATTTAACCAGTCTTAGATGCTAGCACCCATTTTTAAGTTTGTTCCATCAAGTCTTCCATTACACTAGATAGTAACACCAGTTAAATTAAGGTCTGTGTGAAATGCTTACTTTAAAAATGCTTGCTTATTTACTTTTAATTTAATTTAATATTAGGAAACAGTTGCTGAGAACTTCAGACAACCAGGAACTGATCTAAATATCACAATAATTCATTCAATTAATCTTTAAAAATCCTTTATGAGTTAGCAATGTTATCCTCACCCATGAGATTAAACTTATTTTATAGTTCATTTTCTTCAACTTGGCTTCACATTCTTATTGTTTTATCTTATTGGATACTTAGATTGTTTATACCAAACACTGTTTTTTCCTTTTAAAATGTAAGGCTCCCATGTTTTTACATGTCTAGAATTTAAGCAGCCAATGATAATACATATTGAACATCATGTAGTTCTAAATATTTATGAAATTCATTATTATTTTTAATTGACTTATGCATCAGATGTTTCATTTTGACTTTCCAAGTGCGCTTTTGTATCTTTCAAAAATTGATTTGTAAATTAGTTGTATTAGGATCAAAAAATAATTTCTGTGTTACCAACCTAATTGTTTTTTTTTTTCTTTTTGTATTGGCTTATGGAGTCAGATGTGTTAAACACTGTCTCTTTGAGGGCTTATTTATTTATTTATTTATTTATTTATTTATTTATTACTTTTTAAGGCATGGGATCATGTTCTGTTGCACAGGGTTGAGTGCAGTGGTGTAATCATAAGTCACCGCAGCTTCAAACTCCTGGGCTCAAACAGTCCTCTTGTCTTAGCCTCCCAGGTAGCTGGGACTACAGGTGCACAACACCATGGCTAGCTACTTTTTTTAATATAATTTTTGTAGAGACAGGTGTCTTGCTTTATTTACCAGACATGTTTTCAAGTCCTGGCTTCAGGTGATCCTCCTGCCTTGGCCTTCCAAAGTGCTGAGATTATAGGCATGAGACACTGCATGTGGCCAATTTATTTATTTTTATGATTTCAATTTTTTATTTTAGATTCAGGGTGTATATGTGCAAGTTTATTACTTTGGTATATTGCATGATGCTGAGATTTGAGGTATAATCATTCCCATCATCCAGGTACTGAGCATAGTACCCAACAGGTAGTTTTTCAATCCTTGTCTCCCTCTGTCTCTCTCTCCTCTAATAGTCTCCAGTGTCTATTGGAGCTTTATTTATTTATTTATTTATTTATTTATTGAGATGGACTCTCAATAAATAAATAGCCTGTCACCCAGGCTAGAGTGCAGTGGTGGGATCTTGGCTCACTGCAGCCTCCAAGTCCCATTTCAAGTGATTCTCCTGCCTCAGCCTCTCCTAATTAGCTGGGATTATAGGTACCTGCCACCACACCTGGCTAATTTTTGTATTTTTAGTAGAGATGGGGTTTTGCTATGTTGGCCAGGCTGGTCTCAAACTCCTGACCTCAGGTGATCCGCCTGCTTCAGCCTTCCAAAGTGATAAGATTACAAGCATGAGCCACCATGCCTCGTCGAATGTTGCCATCTTTATTTCTATGAGTACTCAGGGTTTAGCTCCCACTTATGAGTGAGAACATGCATTATTTGGTTTTCTGAATTAATTTGCTTATTATATTTTCTCCAACAGCATTCATATTACTTCACAGGTCATGATCTCATTCTTTTTCTTGCCTGTAATTTTCCATGGTGTATATGTAGCACATTTTCTTTATCCAGTGCAGCACTGATGGGCACCTATGTTGATACCATTCCTTTGCTATTGTGAATACTGCTTAGATGAACACACAACTGCATGTGTCCTTTGGTAGAATAATTTATTTTCCTTCAGATATATACCCAGCATGGGATAGCTGGATTGAATGGTAGTTCTGTTTTCAGTTATTTGATAAATCTCCAGACTGCTTTCCACAGTGGCTGATGTAATTCGCATCCCCA